>NC_083566.1:9075426-9378456 GCF_019925205.1 Metopolophium dirhodum
TGATAGCTGAGCTGTAGAGCGTAGTGACAAATGGTCAAGTTTTTCTTATTTTTTTTTCTTGCGTACGTGATTTCTACTTTTCACGTGTCGGTTATTTGTTTTGCTTTGGAATTTTCTTTTTTATATACATTAAGAAGCAATTCATTTTCCACTTCGTTTTTTACCTTTAATGTTTAAATCAACGGTTTTTTTTTCGAGTTTACACTATAACATAACCTTATACGCGTCTAAACGTAGACTAATCATTCACTTTGATCACTTCTTACTTGAGTTCCTAGTAAAATAATTCATCTTTTTGCAGATAATCTGATTATATTATTGTTTAGGTTTATGTTATAGCTGATAACATATAGGCTATAGCTAGGTTGGTTTGTTCTCATTCTAATAACCACCAAATAAAAATATATAATATAATATTTAACATTTATCTGCTTTTCATTATTATTATTTTTTTAAGATTGTATAATTGACTAACTTCACTAAATCCTGAACCCTAACGAAAAAATCAATTGAAATACCTACTTTGATGCCCGAAGGTCAGGAAGAACCCGGTAGAATTGACATATTTTATGGTTCGTTCAAATTTAATATATTGTACAGTATAATGTGCCTATACATTTAATATGTTAGTATAACAACAATAAACCATACATAGTTTATAAAATAAGAACTTCGTGATAATACCGCCGATACGTTTCATATTAGGTATTCTTTTAACAGCATACAAAAATCTCTATACCGAGTGCGTTGTATGTGTAATTATTAATTGTTTGTTAGTTTTATCGGCATACAGAAATTAACAGCGATAACGTGTTTAGGTTAATACCTTATAATATAGTATAATATAGTAACATTGACCATAAGACACTATAATAACTGCAGGGCTTGAAACCGATATTGGATACCGATTTAAATATCGGTTGAAACCGTTAAGAACTGAAATCGATACCGAAACTGAAAACAATACCGATAGAAATCAATATCAGCAATCAAACTCGAAATTAAAATTGGAAAAAATAAAACCAGATTTAAAACCAAAAACGAAATCAGAAAAAATAAACACCAATATCCAAAACCGAAATCAAAATAGGAAAAAGTATTTTCGGTTTCAAGCCCTGATAATAAGATCCCCACAACGTGGTTATGAAACAAAAGTTGTGCATTATCATTAAAAATAATTGTTAGTACCTATTTAATTTTAATTTCAGAAAAATATAACATAATGTACAGTAACCAAACAGAGTGGAAAACTGTTCAAAATAATTTTCTATATGAATAATAATTATTTATTTTTATTTTTAATATTATGTAGATAGGTACACGACTATACGCCTACACCTAATCCACCTAATATAAAATACAACATATAAATTAAATCAAATTGTTATTGACACCTTCCTTCATAACAAATAATAATAATAACAGATTGGTAAACATCAAGCTTTTTCACAATTTTCCATTTTAAATGACTAATTTATTTATTTTTATTTTTAAATAATACCAGTACCATCAATCTACTTTTATCCTATATTAATACATCATCAATCGTTGACACATTTTCGATATCATTTTTTTAACCGTCATTCCTTGTCACTCAAAAGACCCATCTAAACATATACTAATGTATCATGGTGGGTTTTTCAGACCATCTAGGTTCCAATATTACACACATATGTCAAAATTATCTCTTCGTGGGTATCCCATGATTTTGTTTTATTTGCACAGATTTTAATTAAATTCGAATGAATGGCACGCAACACTAGTCCAATATATATACAACAAATACAATGTATTGGTTTGTTTGTATAATAAAATGTAACTTTGAGCATATCAACAACGTAGCTTAGTCATCAGTCGTAAAATATATTACCTACATTTTATCAAACATATTATTTTCGTTCGTAGCTACCCTCGTAGTAAAAAAAAAACCATGCAGGTAAAATAATAATTAATATACGATTTCTATACAAAATTATTTTATGTATTGATTCATTATTGGATGATTGGATGAAATCTAAGTTCAGGTTTTCCTGATTGTAATATATATAAAACTTAAATTCATATTTCCTGGTAAATTTCATGTGCTAGCTTTTTGGAATGTGACAAATATCTTTCAAATGAACCGAGCATACAATCAGATGTCAGACATCGATTTTACTATACGCAAATATTAAAAATAGCAATTTAGCAACTAAAATTACCAAAATCAATTTAACTTAAATTAATTTCAACTTATCTTTTATGCTATACCAAACCGACCAACAACCAACCTATTAACTCTTACAAGAGTTTATTTTAAGTTGAAATAATTTAATAACCTGATAAAATGAAAACCCAAATGTTCATAACACAAATAGACCAATAAAAAGGGTTAACGCTATAATATCGCAACATTTAAAATTGTACGTGAGTCCTATGAGATCTTAAATTAAGCACCTATAGTATTTTTATTTTTATTTTAGAACTACTAGTAAAAACTATGATAGTTCGACAATTACAATATTAAAATTACATGATTAAAGTATATGATAATATTTGACATACAATAAAATAGGTAAGAATAATAATCGACATTTATATATAGTCATAAAGTATAGTACCTAAAGAAGCCAATTAAGGCAGATACAAAAAATTAATTGATACATAAGTAGGTATGATAAGCTAAACGGAAATAATAATTAAGTAATGCGATAAACAGAAATAGTTGGTTGAACTATGGAGTAAAACGTTTTTGCAGTACATCAGTGAGGAGAGATATTAGTGGCCCAATTACAGAATTTAAGTTGGTGATAAATTGAGATAACATTGTATTGTGACGATTTATATTGTAGGATTATTATTAGCGGCCGCTTCTGCATAATATGATGTTGCTTGGGGCTTGGCTTGAGCGTCCGAGATCACGGTTGGAGGAGCGTTTGGGGAAGTCTTGAGTTTATTTTTAAGTATCTTTTTGTAAGTTGGGCAGCCTTTATATTTTGGGGTGTACTCACCTGGCTGGAGAGTCCTTTGATTTATTGCATGATTCCGAGAGGTGTTCTTCCCCACATTTAACACAACGTGGAAAGTAGTAGCAAAAACTCCGGGTATGCCCATAAGTCTGACATACTTATGGCACTGAGGTGGTCCTTTGGGTGGGTATGGTTTTTCGACTACTATTTTGGTGTTAAGAAGAAATTCAATTTTGTAAATATCCAAGTTATTTGTATTCGTCTTGATATCGACGAAAAAGAGTGGCAGGGGTGTTTTGTCGGAAAAACGTTTGATGTTGTGAACGTTGGAGACGTGGTGTCCCAAATCAGAAAGACCGGCAATGATGTCTTCATGTGTAGTAACCTATAATATTAATATATGATTCAAATTAATTCCCAGTACCTACATAAAAAAAATATGTCTTATTTTGGAGAGCAAACACTTCGCATAATTAAAATCCTTATTTTAACCATTATATTATTATGTTGTACAATATATTATTGTCGGTCGTTTCTCATAAAGTTATTTTTTCATCGAATAAAATGGGCTTATTTTTTGCCTTTGTTTTTTTTCATTTCCAATTCCACAACACTATCGTATTCTTTGTTGTCGTCGTAGTCGTCGTCCTCCACATCCACACACATCCATCGCCATAATGTACTTATTCCATTTGAAATGGCTCCCACGTCACACATAAAACGCGCCCGTCCATTAGTCTTCTGTTTTTGTATGCACGCGCATGTCGTGATTGGTGGGGTGGGACTTTCACATGTATAGAAAACCAATGTGTGTGTGGGGGATATCGCAAGTTTCAGTAGGATATTCAGTAAAAATCCGTTCGAATTAACAACAAACGGCATTTTTGTACAGTGGAACAACGAGCGCTTGAACATGCCGGTTTTCGGTAATCAACAGTGATTTATAACTTAGCTGCGTCGTATATTAAAAAAAAAAAATAATAATAACAATAAGAGGCGTGTCACCCATGACAACGAAAACAAAAGGCTCCGACGGAACCAGACCTTTGATGTGCGCAAAAGCCTGACGCGACATCGGTAACTGCAGCTATTAAATATTATGATGGTTTAATCCTATAGCTAGTTGATTATAATATACCTATTATATTGTGTATTGCAGTGGGCGTGTTTTCCTGATCATATTCAAACACGCTCGCGCGGAGACGTATTGAATTTATCTTCAGTTATTATCTACGCTGTATATATTTTAATGTTAATTATAATAATTATAAAAAAAAAAACCATTGTATTTTGACCATGCATTACAATAATGTTGCACAGCACGAACGGTTCGTCAAAATTATTACATATTTTAAACACAAGAAATGCAAAAATAGAACGAAAGACATGTTTTTAGTACGAGACACTCATTATTTTACAATGTTATTGAAATAAAACAAAAAATCGTTTGTAATTGACTCGATAAAAAATACATAAATAAATAGTTAGGTACGTGATTAAATCGATAGAACATTGTTTATTTTTGTACGAAAATAATAGTTGATTTTATTTATTTTCCCAAGCAAATATAAAAATTTATAATTTATGAGATATTATGTGGTTCAATAGAATAATATTATACAACATTAGGTCATTTCTTTAAGTATAATTTTTTTTTTTAACAGACCTTATTACAGCCAGTGCAAAGAGTATCATTGGTTACATACAATCAATACTAAGTACTACTTATATACATATAATAGAATTTCAACACAGTATCGTAATACCTACAATTATAATATATTATGTTGTCCCGTTAAACTTTTACTATTTAATACATAATTTGTAATCCCGTTAATTATTAATATTATTATTTTTATTTACTGATTTTGATCAGTCAATATTATTCATTAACTAATGAAATCTAAATTGATTTATCATCCAGTCATCGAGACTCAAATTTCCCATGAATACATACTTATTTTATAATGACTTTATGAAGTTTTAATAATGACGTGTGCAAGTAAGTGAAATCTATAAACTCCCTGGCATATATTTTAAAAATTAAAATGCAAAAGCAAAAACCAGGGTATTTTTTAAACATTAAAATCTTAACTAATATATAAGATTACTAAAATGAATGCCTATTAAGAACAGCAGTGATGAGTGTCTGCCATTTTTTTCGCTTTGCTTTGTTATAGTAGATTCCATTTAATGTGAAATTCATTAAATACTTGTATAATATTATCTATAAATCGTCAAAATAATAACAATCGTAACCTAACCTACAATAGTTGTGGTAAATGCTTCATAGTTGACGACATAAGTACAATTTCTCATGCGTCTAGTAAAAATGTTATGTCGTATACTAATATACTAACATGTGTATTTGCGCATCAGTTGTCACGTCTTGTCAGTGTGTGTGTATATTATTATATATATATAAAGACGACTTGGACATTTAACGTGAAAACGAAGAACCATCGTTAGTCATCCCTTCAAAACCTTCATTTGTCAAAACTTACACAATAATTATTTACTTTTTTCTCGGTCATTTCAATATTGCACTCTAAATGAATTTATGCTTTATGTTCATACTGTAAAAATTCAATAATTTGGATGAGAAACAAGAGTATGATACTAAGCAATAAGTAATAACTTATCTAAAAATAAACAACAGATATTTCATATTTACAAAATAAAAATAATATAACGTCTTCCAAGTTACAGGATATTAATTTATTTAGACAATTTTTTAGTTATATTTAATAAAAATACATAAAATCACAATTGAAATTACGGGTAATCTAATAATAATTTTGATATTATGTATTTTAAGAATAAATTGCAATACTAAATACAAAATTGTATAGGTACCAACCAACTTGTAGTATCATTAGGAAAATTCAAAATAGTGAAAACGTTCCGTATTATATACGACTATAAAATCAATACTAATGTAGGTACTTAGAGATAATTATAAAGTACATTACCTATATTAATAACTATGAATAGCTAATTGTCTTTCGAAAAGTATAAATTAATAACATACATAACTATAGGTAAGTACATACTTAGATCCTACAGATTTCTATACTTTTATCAGTTATTGTATGGATGCAATGAGTAATAATAAAATTAATAAATATTTGTTCAGCAAGTGACAAATGGAAAATCAAAATATATATTATACTATCGCACCTCTAGAACACGACTGCCACAACTCAAAATGTATCAATTTTGAGTTCTGGCTACTTTTGAATAGTGACACAATAGTTCTATAAAATGTAAGAACGTCACATTCAATAATATAATTTTTCATTTAGCCACTAAAAATATGTGTCACTGTATTGAATTATGGAATTTGTAGCTAATTTTCAAAGCAAGAGAACCATATTTACTTTATGGCAGTACCTATGCTTATTTTAATTTATCCAATTAATCACTGAAATGAAAATACAAGACTGCCTTATTTCGATTTGTGGTGTTCTTGTACTAGATAAAATGTAATCATCGTGTGATATGTTGAGTGCTAAACAGCAATATTTAGAGTTATGGTGGTATTACATTTTATAATTTGTTATATTGCAGCTACAATATGAAATTCAATAATGCCATATTTTAGTATATGGCTGTCCTAAAATACATAGCTTGAGGTTACTCCTGTTTGAGAAATGAGACAGAGTATAATAGGTGTATGCCTAATGCCTATTGAAACTAAATATTAATTTGATAAAAATGAGCTTATACTGTTTATATTACACTATCATCATTAGCTAACATAGCAATAATGAAATATAATTCATTATTATGACTAATCTTTATTACCCTGGTGTAACATTAATTTTTCCGCATTCCTATATCGGCGCGAGTCGTTTCAGCTCATTTGTAGAAGCTGCGCCGGCGCCAACATAATATTATACAGTTTATGACTCGACGTACGCATAGATAACGGTATGGATACATGTGCTTAAGGGGAAACGAAAAACCATTTTCGAAATGCCACCACAGGGTACAGCTTTGAAAATGTTATTTGGAAAATCGAATAAAAAGGGTAATGCATGATCGTTATTTTAACACGACAGAGGTCATGTATTATAATATATTGATATTTGACAGGAAAAGTTAGTTCAGCGCCGTACACAGTTGTTGCTACCAAACATATTAAATAAATATATCGGCATTGACGTGAACGTAAACTTACCTACGTTTAGTGCAGTATCGTCCTTTTGCGTACCTCAAAATCAGGCGTCGAGTTAACCTTATATATATATATACATAATATATAAGTGTATAAATGTATAATACCTGACGGCTGACGGAAACAAAGTTCTCGGAGTAGAAAAACGGCTGTCAACACGATAGAATGATGGAAATAAAAAAATCCAATTTCAAAATATATTGTTCCCTCTCATTCTCAAACAGCAGCGCTTTTAAAATATTATACATTTTTATATGTGGACTGCATACTTAGGTTTAAAGGACCGGGAAATGTAAATAATTTAATATTAATTTGAAAATCGACTCGACAGCTATATCGGGCTACGACACGCATGCGTATACGTTAACCCGCATTCGACGTCACGTTGTAGATAGATTGCATTTTTGGCACAAACGCAAACCCGTTCATCCGTTACGATTTAGGCGGAGTAATTTACCAGAAAAATAAAAGGAGAAAAAAAATGTGCAGGGTCGATTTTTCCAACGATTGCGTGTACCAGAACACAGTAGGTTTTTACCTTCCTATTTTCAATTGTGAAAGGCATCGAAAAACTAACGAACGTTAGTGTAGTACATAATATATGTATTGTATTTGCTTTGTCTGTGAAGTCTCAACAGTGTATTATAATATAGTATACACAACACTGTTGGTAGTATCTGAGTCATCTTTGAGTGCCATGTTTTTTTTCTACTTATATTTTCATCATGCCCTGTCGATGCGACGGTGTAGAAAACTCGCAGCATACAACGTTCAACTACGTTCTAGAAACGACTAATATTGGCTCGCCGTATATTCCCTATGTACAGTCTGAACATAATAGCGGTTTCAATGTAGCGTAGTATAGGAATTCTCATGTGGCTGCAGCTACTGTTGGACCGGAGCAGCAGAAGCGGTCTTTGAACGATGTACAAAACAAAAAAGAACAAAACATTCCGAGGAACGTCATCTAAAAACAATAAGGATAATTTATTGTAAGACTGTGAAATATTTTTTTTTATAATTGTGTAATGTCCATCGTACGCATTCGTAGTTTATACATTGATTAAATTACTAGTAAATTAAATCAATAGTTTGTACCTATGTTAATATATTTAATTTGTAAAATGAGTCGATGCGCCCGTTAGCCTGCAATTCCTATTAACGGCTGAAACTACAAGCTTAAAAAATAAATAATAATTTAGACAATTATACATTTTAGCGACTCAGAATCAAGAATAATTTATTTTGAAAATAATAAAAAAAAGGTGGATAAGTGGATGTCGCTCTGCTGTACAGTAGGTTACAAGTGGGTCACTGTAATGGATGGTGTTAAATTTGAATTCAATGATATAATATCATTGTATAAGAAAAACGATTCTGAGCGAAAACGGTCAGTCACCCTATGATATTACCAAGTATATTTGATGATATTATTGTGAATAAAGTAATTTATATATAACCTATTAACGTGGAGCCTTGTTTTAAATTTTCAATCCTTAGCCATAAAAGTTAAACATTTTATAAATTTTTAACCACAAAATAATTAATAAATTATAAATTTGATAAATGTTGTCAAAATTTGAACTTTAAATGCTTATAAAAAAAAATTGTGCATATGTATTTTTAATATTTTTCAACTGCTATTAAAACGATATATCAGGAGTCTAATATTAAATTTTCACGCTTTTTTACCCAACAAATAAAAATTTATTGATATTTATAGAAAAAAAAACTAAAAAAATTGAAAACTGACAATGTCCGTAAACAGCTCAAAAAGAGTCAAAATATTTTCAACATTTTATGGTGTATATAAAATGCTAATATAAACATTCAGTGAAATTTTCAAGTATCTACAGTCATTCGTTTTTTAATTACAATAAAATAAGAAAATTGTTACATGAGAAATCGAGTAAATATCAAATGTTGTAAAAATATAAATTTCAGACGCTCATAAAAATTTAATTTAAGTTTCTTCTAGACATTTTTTTTTTGATAAAGGTAGACAAACTTATGAGTAATCTTATATTACATTTTCAAATCTTAGATTTAAAAAGAAAAATTTTTATGAATTCTCATCAAAATAATTTGCTATTTTTCGTGATTTTTCCGTATTTTGTCAAAATTTGAACTTTAAATGCTTATAATTAAAAACTGTGACTAAGGATTTTTAATTTTTTTCATCTGCCTTTGAAACAATAAACTAGGAGCCTTCTATTAAATTTTCAAGCTTTTTTACTCAACAGATAAAATTTTATTGATATTTATAGAAAAAAAATTTAAAAAAACTGAAAACTGACAATGTCCGTAAACAGTTCAAAAAAAGTCAAATTATTTTCAAAATTGTATTGTGTATAGAAAATGCAAATATAAACAACCAGTGAAAATTTCATGCATCTATGGTCATTTGTTTTAGAGTTACACCAATAACCAAAATCGATTTTGTTAAAAATCGATTTTGCGTAAAAATTCCCGTTTTTCCTTAATTTTTCTTTTGTTTTTCACATCGCTTTTGAAAACTACTGGGAAATTAAAATTTTGACCTCCCCAATGCACCAACGATATTCACTTTCCCATCGAACAAGATACTGAAGTCGAAAATCGAAGCATTATTTCGACTACTTATCGTGTACACAGACACAAAAATAAAAAAATGAAAATAAAAATAAAAAAAAAAATAAAAAAAAAATAAAAAAAAAAATAAAAAAAAAAAACACACATCATTGTAAAATCAATACATTCATCGTTTCACTCAGAATCTAAAAATTGACAGTATGACGTAAAGACCATGATATATTGAGAAACCTAAGTGTTTGAATAAATAATCAGTCAGGGGCGGACTGCCTAGGGTGACAGGTGTGCGATTCCCATCGGGACCTGGCGAAAATTTGGACTGCTTGAATAAATTTGGGCCGATACCTTATGAATAATTTATTATTAGGCCAAAATTGGGCCGAATTTTCTGTTATTCCGGGGCATTTTTTTCCCAGTCCACCCCTAACCAGGTCAAAACATTTATTGTATTTGAAAAGGACTCTAAAATACAGTTTTAACAGCGCGAGCGTTTGCTAAGATTTCTCATTTATTTGTATCCATAGATTAGGGAAACACTTGGGAAAACTACTGAGATAAAAAAATAACCTTTTTGTAGTACCAAATAGATATCTAATCCATTAATAAGGTTTTATAAAACATTTGAAATTTGTTTACCATCAGAAAAAATAACTTTTTTGAAAATCAAAATAATAAGTAATAGTTTTATATATTATTATATAGGTCGTATATACATGGTGATTTCCTTAGCATATTCACCTCCCCCCACCTTTATCCTTTAATAATGCATATTTTATCCAAATTCTGAAGTTTTGAATTTAGGATAAATAGCATTATTAAAATAAATGGAGAATGAGCATGCTTGGTAAATCACCCTGTAAACCTATAGACGCTTATTGATGATATTTTACCAATCGTTTTTGTCATTTTCAAACTTACAAATGGGATATTTTTATCAAAATTCGTAGTTTCAAAGTCCAAATTAGTTTTTTAAATCTATATAATATTGTTATGACTTTTATAGTTTCATCGATACATCAACTGTTTCTCATAAACTTTCAATACTTAAATATTGAATGTTATATTGTTATCGGTAAGATGAAAAATAAATTATTAGTCGAGCTATCAAAAAAAAAAATCTATACTTTTGATTAACGGTCCAGTAAAAATGATTTTTATTATTTTGTTGTAATTTAAAAAATATTAAAGCTAGGGGACTAGAAACATTTCCTGATTACTTATAATATTATTTTCTATAGGTACGCAATGAAGTTTTCAAACTATTTATATTCATTTTAAATCATTTATACTTACTATGAACATATTTTTACCGATCTATTGTACGTCGGTATTGACTTTTGAGTTACTAATATTGATATTATATAATTAAAATTATTCTATAATGTATGAGATATTTTTAGTCAAATAAATTTCAACCTAGCAAATTACCAATAAAAAAACAAATTAGTTATTAGTAATAGTAATATAAATAAATTATAAAATATCCTTAAAAGTAAAGACTTTGAAACCTACTATACACAGAACAGCAGAAAGACTTTTCTGATTTTTTCTTAATTATTATTTTAACTTCAAGCCAAAAATTATTGAAGTGAATTTAATAATTGATAGCGAAACATAATGATTCAAGGATTAATGTATAATGACACTAACGAGACATAACAATAATGGATGATTTTATTCACATTGTTTTTTTCCGAGTGCTCTTGAGAAATTCATTGAAAAATGGCATAGAAGGGTTAATGGCATAGTATAATATAATAGAAGTTATTATAGTATAGAATATCGATTTCACATTACAGATAAATGGGATGTTGTTTTTAATGTGAATCAGCTTATATATTTATAATACGTATGTCCTATATCTTAAATTGATGTATCATGTTATATTTAACAATTTTAGTACCTATTATATTAGAATGTATACGTACATACATATATTAATTTATAAATATTTTAAAATGAATTCACCTATACCTACTCCATAATTTGAAAAACATTATGAACATCAAATTCTTAAAGGAAACTAATCGTTTTAATTTTAAATAAACTCTCGAGTTAAAAATGTCTGTATAAATATCTACTTTTTTTTGTGTTGAGGCTTCGACAACTGAGGTCATTAGCCTGTGTAACCGTGGGGGAGGGTACTGTAGGTTTTTAACATGTGCGTGTATTTGTTTTTGGCAGAATTTTTAAGTGGGCTCCCGTAGGTATCTGCCATGCCCGGGTGGGGGATGACGGCCTCAGCTCTCTCTGGACACCGTGACTGCCCGAAAAAAAATGCCACCCGTGGTCGAATTTGAACCAGCAACGGTGCGAGTTGCAACCGACTCCTTAGTCCGCTCGGCCACTCCTTCCCCCCAAATATCTTCTTTATGCATGCACAAATGATAAATCTTATAGGTAATATGAGATACAAATAGTATATTAAATCTAATCATTTAATAATTTTTCTGATGAATAGAGAGAGACAAACATTTAAAATCAATGTTGAATTAGGTATATTTTTTCTCGTACCTACCCTATACATTTTAAATAGTTATTATAATTAATAAATCATTAGGCTGATTCAAAATTAATGCTTACCAAAAAAGAAAAATACAATAAATGTATCCCCCAGTGAATTTTAAATTAGAATAATAGGTAATCGTTTGAAAATCAAAAGTAGATGCGAGATGCCTACTGTTTAAATACTTTGTGCTTACGTCCATTAAAATATAAAATATTTTTAAATTAAAAGTTTGCAAAAATAAAACAGAAAACATGAAAAATGCAAACAGATGTATTAATTTATATTAAAACAAAGGAAAAATCACTCTGTACCTATGATTTATAACAATGACGATCACTCCGATGTTAGAAGACACCGAGTATATTAATTTTACATTTCCATAAAAAATATTTGTCAAGAATATATCACTTATATAGGGTACCTGCAGACCATATTACAGTATAAAATAACGATTTCAGGTGCAACACGATTGCGCACTTCTCACAACTTTCCTTCCCAGAAATATCATCGAATAGTTATTTATCGCCAAGCAAATTACCAAGCATTTTGTGGTTAAACGTTTTAAAAAATTTAATAATATGGTCTTTTACTTGTATTATAAATAGGATTATCTTGTATAAGCTGTATAATATTTTAATATGTACGAAAGTAAAATGTAAAAACAAAACAAATTATTCAAAAATTAATGTTCAGTAGTATATTTGTTAGATAGTAGTATTTAATAAAGGTACTATATTATACTATTATTTATATATGAAAAAAAAAAAAAACGGAAAAAGGAAAATAAAAATGTTTAAGAAAATTATCCTGATTTGGGATGAAAAATTGAGAGTTGAGATTGGTGCGTAATCGTATTACATCCGGGGTTCGCTCTTCGTGATTAGCCAAACCATACGAATCGTGAATTTGACGGAACATTCACAATCTTTGGTCCTCTACTGTGATAGGGTACCTATCTCTTTCGCCAGTATACTTTACGGCACTCGGAAGTTGGAGAGCTGCCAAAAATATATCGACGCGTGTGTTGCTGTATAAACACTACGAGATAATAATAATAATAATAATAATAATACGGTTGGTAGTCTCGCCTAAGGTGACATTTTCTGAATTTTTGTTGTTGTTGTTGTTGATTGTCCATCAAAAGCTTGTATAGGAGCGGATGCGGCGTCACCTGAAGTTTGGAGGACCCGTACAGGGTACTATTTATTTTTAATAAATAAATATAATACAATGGGTTTCACACAACAGTACAAATATTCGAATCCGTCTGACGTTTCTTGCTAAAGGTTTGAAACAATTCAACTAGATACACAATGTGCGTTGTCGGGACTTTGTCGGTGAAATTATTACAGTTGCTTATCTTGTACAGAGTTTGAAACGGACACGTCATTATATTGACGATGAAAAGTTTTGCGATTGTATAATGTATTATGATTACGGAATGTGTGATGGACAGTAGACACGCGTGTGTCCATCATATTATATAATAAAATAAGCTAATTATTACAAATCAACAATTCAAAAAAAATCATCACTGTTCTTATACACTTCAGTAAACCCGGCAGTCATCACTTACTTACGACTGCCATCAGCCTCTTTTAAATGTCTCTCTTTATAAATGTAATCAAAACTCTCCAGTCCAGTACAAATTCTTACAAACAAGTTCAAAGGCCCCGCATAATAAAATTGTTCATGAGCAATAAGAAAATCCACAATGATACGGAAATTTCAAATATTTATGAAAATAGGCAAACATTATTAGTATAAATGTTTTTTAAATGTCATTGTGTATAGAATGTTACAATTATTTGAGTAATGACTAATGATGGACTTTCTATTCCTATACTGTTATTTAAAAAAAAATATTTTAACAACAAAATAACTAAAATCGTTTTGAGGAGAAATTATTATTATACCTGTAGGCTGTAGACATTAAAAATGTCAATATTTGAACTTGAAACACTTATAGAAAATGTACGTGGCTTTACTCTCAACTTTGTTTTAAAACTCTTATTAAAATCTTAATAATTACAATCTATAAGACCTAGAAGTTATTATATAGCAATGACCAATGAGTGCATATCTTGTTGAAAACTGCTTGTTGTCCTTTATTTGACATATTTGTTTCTATTTTTTGTAAACTTATAAACCATTTAAATTATAATATTATATATTATAATTATTATTTCTTAACGATATTAAATCTTTAAAAATAAACAATAGGTTACTTAAATTTAATGAAAAGCATTGATAAACAATAACTAATGTCTAAAATGTGCAATAAAAGTATAACGTAGGTACCTAAGTTTTTATGATATTTAAAAATATTAAATTTTAAAACATTAAATCAAGAATTTGCGTGATATATATTATACACTGTACAGTTGAGTGCTGATTGTAATCTAATATATCATATTATCATTACGATTTACAATTTATATAGCGGTATTCAATTACCTACACATTATATGTATATGGTAACAGGTTTCCTAACTTATATAAATTATAATTTACAAAACAAAGTACATAGGTATAACATGACTTTTGAACGATATATTATACATTATTAAACAGTCGATGTCATGCCAAGTCTAATATTAGTTTTTTATCCATACATATAAATGCATGGCCCTAGTGTCAAATATACATTTTTTAAATATATATAATATATTCAATTAAATTGAAACTCTAAGCAAGTGAACCAAATTTTTTTTCACCGCGTCACATTATTATTTTTGTTATAATAGGTCACGGCACACTTTGGATAAACATTGTTTATTTGACTATTTAAAATATGTTACCATGAAACACATACGTGAGTACACATATTATACATCATAATACTTATATTAAATACCGTGTGTCCGCAAAAAATGGGTACACTCTATAGACTATAACTCAGTTATACCTACATTACTCAGTACCGTATACATATTTTATAATTCTGTCTGCCGGAGATTTATGATCCAATAGTCTAGTTTCGTGTCTTGCAAACAGAATTCAAAAATATGTATAGAGTACTGCGTATATGGTAAGTTAATTATACAGTGTACCCTGTTTTTATGGACACACGGTAATAGTTATACTATTATATTTGTACAATCTTTTACTTTCAATACCTAAAAATATATTATTATTCTATTGTATGAAAGAGTAACGTTTAAATACGTCATGCTATGCCAGTGTTATAATACTTTGTTAAAATAAAGTTGGTTTTTAAAATAAATAAGTTCAAGTTTTCCCGGCACACTCTTTGGGAACACTAATCTAAATATTTTTACAAAATCAATGACAGACAAACACAAAAAACACACATCACTGAAAAATCAATACACATTGATTCGCTCAGTTCAGAATCTTAAATGTCCACCACGGTGGATTAGGCGGTCAGTTAACGAAATACGAATTATTGTTGAAATAAAACGATTATAATCTTTATTATATTAGTAGAACGACGATTATAATTATAAGACTCGCTGTTCGTATTTTCCGGACAAATAGTTTAGACACTTTCGGTGTACATTAGGCGAAATAACATCCACAAGAGCGACGTGTGGTTTGGATCTTAAAGTCAAAATTAATTAATACAACTTTAATTTCCTTTTGGGTTAAATATTAATTTTGTGCGGAGCTGTGGCTTGTCTTCAAAAATAATAAAAGAGAAGACAACAATAATTACTGTTTTTATTATTTAATAATCATAAAACTTAGACTCAAAAGCATTACGTGCATTATTGATCTTTATCACTTCACATCAGCTAATACCTATACTATATTTAAATCATCACAATTCGTTTTTAATCTTATAACTCATTTCAGTTAGCATTCTGTCATTTCATACCGTTCGAACAATATTTTTTCTCCACCAAATTAATCTTACAACGTGGTGGTAAGTTTGTTGATTAAAATCGATTTTAGTTGAAAATGTTTTGTTAGGTACGCGAGTAACCTAACCTAAATATGTGTTAAATGTAGAAGAAACTAAAGATAGAAAGCGACTACTGAGTTGGGGTTCAATAGAAAACAATTTTGTTTCGTGTACCGTATAACGCATTTAAAACGTAGATACTAAATTATTCAAAAACAGCCATAGTATATTTTCCTTCTGTAGTATATTACAAATTTATAAACTATAATTATAAAGTTTAAAAAAAAGTTTTTTCTTTTAAATAAAATATATTATATGAGTGCATGAAAATACATTCATATTGCTTTTCGTATAAAGTCGTAATTTAAACGTTTAATTTCCGGTAACGGTGGATTATTAAGTGTCAAGTTGAATTATTAATGTAACTGAAATCTTAGAAATAATTATTTTTGCAAAATTAACTGCGGTAGTATAAAACAATATTTAATGGGAGCCATCTTACATATTATAATATGTATACAAGTACGTAGTATTATATGACAAATGATTTTACCTAATAGGTTAATGTAAATAAACCGAAAGACTGTTCTGATGAGTCCACCTCGTCATTAAGCTGTTTACTATAATAGATGTATTCAATTTGAATTCAATGATAAATCGTTGCATACGAAATAAAAGTTTGTAACCGTATACCGCGGTATATTAGACTTTGTTAGTTATTAGTTTATTACTAAGCATTTTTATAAGCTATTATTATATATATTTATACAGTATACACCAATCAGTAATATACTTTTTTTACTACATATTAATAGTAATACGATAGGTTGAATTAATTTTTGCCGAAATCATCGTATTTATTTTTTATAGGTTATTATAATAATAATATAATTTATTTATATCATATACTATGGTAATTATTTTTTTAATAAATACCACATTACCGTAGAACAGTGTGAGTGGTATAAATAAGCACCAGCCTAAAATTATAATCTAAATATTTTGTAAATTTCATTTATATAATACGATATAATAATGAATGGTATACGTAAATATTTAAGGTTCCCACTCAACGCAAATATTTTTGATTCCCGACAAAATAACTTAAATCGTTATGTTTATTTTAAAGTCAACTTCAATGTCCATTAATGAAATTGTGGCGATGTATTTTTAATATTTTTAAATTAGAATAACAACAACAACTGAGGTGACATCTTGTATTACATTTTCAAGGTTTCTGGTTTTTTGTGCTATATATTAATTAACAAAAATTGAATTTACAAAAATTTTTAAATAGCACAAAAAAGGTAAAAATGTTTTGAAAATCATACAAAGTTGAGTAAATGCTTATATGTTTATTCGGTGAAAATTGTGGTTCTCTAGAATATAGACAATTATTAATTTTAAAATTACAACAAAAATATAAAATCGATTTTAACGAAGACTAACCTACCGTTTTTCTATATTTTTTTCCACCAAATATTTTAAAAAGTACTTGGAATGTTTTATTTTTGACTTCACAAAGAACTAACTAGATCCAATTTACTTCCAGAACCGACCTCAATTTCGAAAGGTTTTTTACTGAATTTTCCTTTTTATTTTCAAAAGTAATAGGAATGTTTTGTTTTGATCCTCAAATATGTACCAACCAGATGCAATTTTCTACCAGAGACCACCATCAAAATAGAAAATCTAAGCATTATTATTTATAAAGTGATAATGGACCGAAAAAACACACATTATTTTAAAACCAACACATTCATCGTTCCGCTCAAAATCTAATAACTGAATTATTTATTCAGTTTTTGAAGATGTATTTTCTAAGCGATCAATAGCAACTATAACCGTACCTATGAAATTAATAAATCGCGAACATTTTAAAAAGTTCAAAATCGGACACATGCATTAATATCAATCAACAATTTGATTACATTTTCCCCAAGGGTATTTCGCTGGATATCGTACGTGTGTAGTAGTAGTATTGATCTAGGGAAAAAACTTACGTATAGATGGTATACACTGAGCATGTCCGCGATTGATTATGCATCTTATACACGTATTTTATAGAAACGTCGATAATTAGTGTAAACATATTACATATTGTTTGGTAGCGTGGTCTTAGGAACATAACGATACCATAATATACATATAATAATAAATATCTATACAATGTACATAATATATACACCATTATACACGCTTACACTATTATATTGAGTGCCCAATAGTATGCCGTGGAGCTTGAGCCCCGAATACCGCGGTTCCATTCTGTACTTTTGGCGTTCGGAGACCAGTGGCGTATTTAGGAATTTGTCATGGGGAGGGTGCAGATAATTTTCAGAAAACAGCCGCGGGAGACAAAGCCCCCCCACACCACCCAATTACTCTTTATTAAATAAATATACCTTATTTATAAAACGATTTAAAATTGTTGAGTTTTTAATTATTAAATAATAATATATACAAAACAAATTTTTAAAAAAACGGGTTAGTGGATGTCGCTCTGATGTACAGTAGGTTACAATTGGGCCAATGTATAATGGATTTTATTAAACTTGAATTCAACGATATAATATCATTGTATAAGAAAAACGATTCTGAGCGGAGACGGTATTTAAGTCTGGATATTTTATATTGTTATTATTTATTATAGCCTTTGAGTTGAATTAATATTGAAATATATTTATTTATTTTTTATTCGTTTCTATGATGATAAACAAATTGTTAGAAATTCAAATCCCATTTTTAGCGGTTTTTTGTAATTTGTCGGTGGTTTTTCCCTTGGCATTAAATAACTATTGAGAAAAAATTACCTTCATTAAGTACCATCTTGATCCAATTTGCTGAAAGATAGGATACTACATATTGAAATCGAAGCACTTCTTCTAGTAGAAATTGTGTATACAGGATAAAAAAAATAATAATAAGCACCATTGTAATACCACTAGCTTATTAGCTTCTTCGCTCCGCTCAGAATCTTATATAGTTATGTTATAACTTATAACTTATAACAAATAAAAATCACGATATTATAATTGAAAATGTTGATAACTGAAACTTTCCAAATTTTTACAAAATCCTTCGTATCGTATGATAAAATTTGTTTTTCTCAATCATGTAAAAATACAACATTTAACATGTACGAGACACGAGTCAATGGTGGGGGGGTCCGGACCCCATGGACCCCCCCCCCTGTAAATACACCACTGTCGGAGACAATAAATTCAGGACCTGTTCCGTGTACCTACTGTGCAGATCCTTCGTATCCTGGCCATGTTCTTCTGTAAATATTTAATACACAGACACATGCACGTGGTCAAGCTACAGTAATATTTTGTGTTTCGCCACAATAACAGCGAGGCGACTGAGGATTGAGATGATCGCAGCGATCCTCGTCTGTCGCCGCCTTAACATGGCACATGAGTAATCGCCTCCGCTGTAAAGTAAATACCTAGTATTAATAATATACGCTTTCAATGATATATGTGCGTATAATACTGGAGATTACTATATTTTATAGTCAGGTCAGGTGGATGAGTTCACGCTTGTGTGTGTGTGTAGAACCTGAGAGCAGCCCTGCAGCTAACCCATCGCCGTGGTGGAGCATACTGATTTGTATTAACATGAAATTCGACCCTTCCGAAAGCGTTTCTACATTCTTGTACCTACGTACCGGGTTGTTTCCTGAATATCATAGTAAATTATTATACTAAGTCTTATACCTAATACCTACTGTGTATTTTTTTTTCACTAACCCACTTGACATATCCTTTTGAGTTCTCGAACGAAAGTCCCCATGGCCCTATATTATTACGTGCACAAATGCCGTGAAATTACCAGCTATACATAAGCTACACCTTCTCACATAATACGATTGACTGTATTATAATAAATATATTTTTTATTCGTTAATTGCCGTCTCGTGTCTATTTGTTCTCAATTCAAAATTAATATGTTATAGTGTGTATTTAATATTTATTGACGTTCGATTTGACATGATCACAGCCGTCGTAAATGATCTGACGTGCATCTAAATCATATACTATTATATATTCTATACACTTGTAGACAATATTATAATATAACAACGCTAAAATTAAATGTTTTAAATAACATAGAATAAATACGTACAAATAAGACGATAATTGTTTTCCTATTCAGCTGCATATTCGTTTAGTAGTTATATATGTGGTATTAAGTATGTACTTAGGACTTAGGAGGAAGTAATGCTAAAGCGGTTACCTTCCGGTTATCGATTTATAAAAAAAAAAGGAAAAGATATTATACATATCAAAAGATTCACTATACTATTAAGCATCCGAATGTAAATTAGATGAAAATTATATTGCAAGAAGCTACTAATTGAAGTTTTCTAAAAAAAAACTTCAAACAATTATTACAATATTATTTATTCAGCTTAAACAAAAAGCTCGAAAAGTAGAATTTTGTTGCGTACGTGATCTGTATATTAAACTACTCAATAACAATATTAAATATTTACTAACTCAATTTTACATATTACGATACTAGAAATAACAAACCATAGTTGTACATGAGTAATTTATTATTATTTGGTTTTACAAAATAAATAAATAATTATAATACATGTATAATATTACAATAATTAATATATATCATAGTAAATGATAGTAAACTATAAGTAATAGGTACATAACAATGGTAATAATAACAATAATATAATATATAATACAATTATTGGAACTTAATCGTTTTAACCTCAATATAAATTGGTCCAATTTTTTTAATAATTTTGGGAGTAGAAGCGAGAATTTTTTTTTTACCTTTAATGTGAAACGTATCTTTAATTCTAGTACAAACCAAATTTTTTTTAAATTAATTTTTTTTATAAGATCTGGACAATTTAAATTGTTATTAATTAATAATTATATATAGTTATACAAAGGTTCATTTTTTTCAATGTTTTAATCTATTTATTCTAATCAAACATAAAATGTCATCATAACCTGAGTGTACCAGTCAGAAAATTACAGTTGGAAGACGAATAGTAAAGAATACGATTTTTTTCTGAGTTTTTGATTCTAATTGATGATTCTGGGAGACATAATCATTGTATCAGATGAAAGAAACATACTCGAGAGTCGAGACGATATCTTACTCTAGTCTACAGAAGAGACTGTTTTTAAAACATCGGGACAGTGCAATTTAGAACCGTTTATTTTCAGGAAATATAGTTTTGATAAAGCTTTGTTTTTAATGTGCTGCGTGCCTTTATAGATTTTATATGTGCACTGAAGTCTAAAAGTAAGATATTAGTCAAATATTACACCTATATCTTTTATAATGTTTTTTCTTTCAAGACTACTCTAATTTATTGCATAGTTATTAAATATGATATTTTTTTTTAATTTATCAATACTGAATAATTTAGCATTATCAGCTAAAAGTATTTATAATTTTTTTTATAATTTATTTTACCAAATTAATAATAATTGTTACAACATATTATGTAATAAATGCTTTTACAACGTTTAGCTAAAAGTTATATTTTTTAATATTTTAAAACATTTAATATAGGTACAGTTTATATAAATAAGAGAAAACGTATAAAAGTGTGCATAATTATTTTTATTTGTATTAATTTATAATACCCACGTGTATTGTTTTAGTTTCATTAATTCGTTTTTCTACCAGTAAAGATTCAACTAAAGCGTGTCAATATAATATACGACTTGAGTTTTCGATTAAACTGAATTTGTTAATTAATTCCGTATGCAAAAACGCACATTATCTATACACAATTGATATTTTTTTTCAGCGCAAAGCAGTTAATTTAAATTAGTATTATTTTATATATATTTTTTTGGGAGGGGGGGACAATTGTCGTTTTTTATTAAGGTTTAACAGCAGTAACATCTGAACCCTGTAGAGAAATGAATACTTACAGTAAATAAAAATGGTTCTCATTTGAAAAAAAAGCTTGGAACGCCAATGGACACTCCCTTTTAATGATTTAGAAAAAAATCTAAGGATCAGAAAACATGGTTCTTAAAATATATAATTAAAAATTCCTTTAACCAGAGATTAAAAAAAAATAAATGCATTATTAAACAATAAATAGAAGTGAGCATACTTGGTGAAAAAAATTGAGCACTAACTAGTTGGTTTTGATTATTAATAACCTTCTAACTTAACGAGTAGAGTTGCATGCGAAAAATAATTTAATCTAACGCGTAAAAGCAATAACCAAAACTAGTAATTTTGTAGTTTTTTTTTTTTAGTGCGAACATCTCAACGTAAAAAACGTTAAGCTGCCAAGTGCTGACTAAATAATATTTAATATTTAGTATTTTAGATTCTGAGTAGAGTGATGGTGTGTGTGTATGTATTTTCAAGGCTAGGCAAGTTAACATTTTTTTTTAATTCGTTGAATAACTTCAGTTATTTTAAAATAATAAAGTTAAGTTAAGTTAAAAGTTACTCGTATTTTTTTCGTTAACTCGTTAAGTTAAAAGTTAACTTTGAAAAAAAAGTAACTTAACTTAGGGTAAAGTTGAAATTTGCTAATTTACAAAAATAAAGTATTCTAGACACATAATATGGTTTATTATAGATAGTTTTTCTTTACGCTCAAGAAAATTACTGGGGAAATTTAAAATGATACATCAAAGTAAAAACTTCATTCAAAAATTTGCATTATTCTTTGGACGAAAATTAACTTAATTTAGATACTTTTTAAATAAAATTAACTTGAAGTTAACACGTTGATCTTGGACAAAAAGTAACTTACTAAGTTAAAAGTCAATTTGAAAAAAAAGTAACGAGTTAATTAACTTAACTCGTAAAGTCCCATCCTTGTGTATTTTACAGTAGAAAGGAAGTGGCGGTCCTCATTTAAAAAACAGAGGTTTGTGTCTGCACAGGACACTCCTTACAAATCCCAAGAATTTGAAATTATGGTCTTTAAGTATAATAAAAAAAACAATTCCAGGTTTTTTGCAGGTTAACCTAATAATAACAGTGTTATATCATATTAATATAATCGTCGAGTGAATGCAGTTATAATTTGACAAAATGACAACTGGCATGTGTCATACATGTCGACATTTTCTTTAACATGTTATTTGTCTAGGATGTAATCAAACGAACGCTCTCGAGTAATTTTAAAACTGCGTAACATAATTATATAGGGTGAAGAAATAATGTTTGGTCTAGTCAATATAGGGTTGTCCTTAGCTCACAAATAATAACGAAGGACCGCGGCTAACAGGTGATGCGAATATCCGTAAAGGGGTCAAGAGATACTTCAAGTGTTGTCCTACCACTCAACTGCGACTTGTCGTCGTCGTATATGCAGTGCAAATTTTAGATGAAAACTTCACACTACACATAGTATAATATGTTTCATATTATTTATATTCTTGTTATTAATACTATATTTTTTTTTTTTTTAACATTTATTATTAAATACACGATCTGTAATTATTATTTTACAATAAGCGTATGTGATGGAGGATACATGGCTTATGTGAACAGGATATAAGAAGCCACCCATTGGAGACACTTAAGGGTAGGAGTTTACTTGAAATGTGCTAGTATGAGAGAATGAGACTGAATACAAAGTAAAGGGGAAGTAGAGGTACATACATATTTTAGTTAAGTAGGTCACGATACACAGGTACGTTTAAGTCGCCTTCTGGGGTCACCAGGAATATCGTTGGTGGATAGTTCGGAAATCAAGGAATTACGATGGCTGTGGAATTTGGAGTGTGTGAGTTTGTAGAAGGTTTTTGCTACGTTTTGGACTGTTGAAATGGCTAGATCTCTATGTAGAGTGTCGTTAGATACATAGTAAGGGGCTTTGGTTATTTGGCGGAGACATTTTGATTGGAAGACTTGGATTTTGTTGAGGTTGGACCCATACGAAATCCACTTTTAATACTATATACTGTATATAAAATTATAAAGTATTAATGTATTTTTTTTTTGTGGTATATTAACCCTTTCAAGCACACTTTAATCGGATAGAGATATCAAATTTTATTAGAAATCTTTTTCCCTTAGAATTCTATCAAGGTTAATTTTCTGCTATAATAATAGCTTTTTCTTTTTGTATTTAATTTTTATCGAAAATAATATTATAACAATTTTTTTTCTCTCTATGTATAGTGTAAAATGAAATTACGGAATTACCGAGAGTTCCGATGAGTATATTGATGGTAAAAATACTTCGATTTTTTTCAACAGCATCTTTTCTGGTAGGAAAGTGAATCTAGTTGGAAAATTGGGGGGACAAAAGTTCCCAAAGGTTTTCAAAAGCGTCAGGATAAACTGAGATTTTTAGAACTAGAATTGTTATAATGGTAATTAATTGTTATACGAATAATAAATAAAATATATTTTCGAACACATCAACTTCGAAGAAGTACCTATAAAGTTGGTTTTCGATAACAAGACCTTTCGAGCAAAAATTCTTAATATGTAACTTTCAAACACATGGTCTTTGGACAGGTGACCCATAACTGTATACGAGTGAAATAAATAAATTTAGTCTGAATCATAAGGTCTACGACCAAATTATATGTATAAATTGTCTAGTTGTTTTCAAAAAAAAAATCATTCTACCTATAGTGTTGATCAAAAGTAATATTCACAAATATCACAATATTATGACCTTCAGACAAACACCCGTGAAAACTCTATGCCATACAGAATGATTTTTTATTAACACGAGAACAACGTTTCCCGAAGAATGAAGACAAGTAGACAATTTGTCAATACCATCTAGTTGTACTTCCTCATATTTATATTCAAAATTGACGATTTATGATGCAGACCCATTATTATTATTCCCTTATCCACATCCACATGTACGCAGTTCCATTAACATGATACTAATTGAATAATTGAATAATGTATTGCAATGATAGTGTATTTACTTACGCTATTACATTATACACATTGAATACGTTTAATTAAATAACAATTTTCGACGCTGAAGGTTTAACTTATTCTACTAGCACATCCCGGTTCTGCAAGTAGATACCGTCATATTATTGATTACCTACTGATTAGGTATTTTATTTTTCTCTATTTGTTGCTTACCTCTTTAGAATCTAACTTGTTCGTCCAATTAAAAAACAAATAATAATGTATTGTTGTTTTTTTTTTTTTTTGATTTAATGAGGATTTAACAGAAATGATTTCATCTAAACCATAAGAATTGGAAAATGACAAAATACAAGAGAAAAAACCAGGGCTTGTAGCCGAAAAAATAAATTTTGATTTCGATTTTGATATTGGTTACCAGATTTTTATTTTTTCAAATTTTTGATTTCGATATTAAATTAACTTTTTTTGATTTTGATTTCATGGCATAATTGGTGGATAGAGTACAAATGCAGTTAGTGCTGTTATTTTTAGTGTTATATTATTATATGAATTTTATATAACTATAAATATAATTATACATTATATTATATTATATAAAGCGTATTATTCTTAGAAATATAAAATATATAATATTATTATAATTATAAGTATTTATAACTAACATTAACAATACTCGCATATGAATACATAGGTACATAGGTAGATTATTTTGTCTGATACGAATATTCTGTTAAATAAAAAAACACATGTTTATTATATAAATATAGTGTGGTTATTTTTAAGTAAATACCCATTATACAAAAAAAAATATCAAGGTTTTTGAAAATCGATGTTTTTTTCATAATTTGAACTACCCGGTGTTTATATTATAATAGTTTTCTTAGTATTTTTGATTGTATGTACTTACATATTATGTATAGTGTAAACAAATATACAATAACATTAAAATAAATGGAACTAATTAAAAATAGCGTAATATTCGTTATGACATTTATGCGTTTTTAATTAATCATACTCGTCGTGCAAGTTAAACATTTATGTAATATAATATTAATATAATATTTAAATTTCAAAATGTTAATTTTCACGTTTCGTTTTCAAATAAGGATTTCTTCGGTATCAAAAAAACTTGATATGTATTTTAATAGGAGTTTTTTACAGAAAAATGAAGTTGGAACTGAGACAATTTGATTTGTAGATAATTATAATCCTTGTTATTGGCAACAATATTTTTATTTACACCTTGTCCGGTCATTCGGTTAATGCCATTTTTAAATGTATTATAAATTATAATTACACTTTTTATTTTTCATAAAATAATTAAATACATTTATATTTAAAAATATTCAAAAGCTATTAACATGTTTTGATTCGTTTTAAATTCGTGATGCAAATAAATATTTATATAAAAATTATATCGATTAAAAAAAATGTATTTGTAATGCCATCGATAGTTATTGAAAATATAATAATGACCATAATATTATTATTATTATAGTTTCGCAAATAAATTATTGCGTTCAGCTGCATAACCGGCGAAAAGAAATGATTTATAAAAACTGGTGGTTTATAAATTATAATCCACACTAAGACCTAAATGGCTTGAAATAATCCTATCGGTTAATTGCTTTTTCCAATCGACATGCTCTGCAAAGGAATATTTCCCAATTGGTAAATCCAATGACAGTATGTGAGTTTGGCAATGTTATTACTCAAAATGTTCATCTCCGTGTATTTGGAAGGTTTTTAATACATCTTGTTCGTTGAACTTTGTATACACAGCAATCGCTGCAAGACCAAAAACACGCGTTTTTTTTTTAGAAAATAAGAATATATACAATCTGCAATAAATTTATACAATAGGTAATATGGGGTAACACACTTATATTTCATTTAAAATAAGCATTTTATTATTCCCACTGGGTGCGAAAATTGTATTTAATATACGCATTGCACGGTCTTCATAAAACTCATCACCGCTGTTTATGCCGTCGTACCAATATTATTGACATACCTACTCGTGAGCCGTGATTCGTGAAAAACCTAAATACATAATTTTTTTATGTTTAAACTTTAACATCTAAATATTGTTTTGTTTTGTAATCGATTTACTAGTCACTACGCAATAATATCGTCGGTTTGTGGGTATTGCGTCGTTCGTAAAAAGAGTATAATATAACGTTTTGTCGTTTTGATGGTTCCAATCGGTATATGTACCTGGTACCTACGTTGTTTTTATTCGTCACTTGCAGATTCAGTGATGTCGTGAGACATACGTTGTTAGACAATACGTTCCATTTGATCGATCGGCTAAAAATAATTGCATACATCTACACAATTACTGAATTACCAAACATATATATATATTTATAGGTAATAGGTACATACCTACTTCGATGTATATTTTGTGGTGACTCAATCGTCGACAATAGCTATACGAGATGATCACACTTTACCATGTTTAATTGTCTTCCATGTGTTAAGTGACAGTGTAAATAATTGAAAATGTATTAATGCATATTAAATTTAAGCTAAATTACATATACCTACAACCTACTATACCATTTATGTACATTTGTATTCATGCATCGAATGTGTTTCGGTCTTATCTCAAAACCATTAGAAATTTTAAATTATACCATCCACGCACTTATTTTAGAAACAAAACTTCTCTTCATACGAAAAACAAACGACGTTTGATTTTTTGAATTTAATATTAATTTAAAATAATGTAAATAACTATATACTAGTACATAAAAGTGGATTAATAAAATGCATTAACAATTTATATATACTAATAAATGGTAATACAAAGTATAATATTATTATGTTAATTAATGCATAATTTTTATGCAACTCAAGTCATAAAGAAATTGACGGAAATGCATGATTGTGAATCGTGGGGACCTAAATATTTTTACTTACATTCCCTTATTATTTAATATTAATTTTAGTAAATTTATGAATGAATTGATTTCACAATAATTTTTTTTTTTGTAGGTCTCTAAACATTTTTAATAGTAAAAAAAAATAAAAATAACTTAGAAAAACATATGCTTAAGTTAGACTTGAAACAATATTGTACTTCTGTACAGCTTTTTAAATCAAATTGTATCTAATTATTTTGGCAAAGTTTTCCAAAGTTCAGTTTGTTTTACTATTCCTATAGTGTTGATAAATATATTATGTATTATTTATGGAACGATAAATTTGAATACTAATATTTTATACATATTGTGAATATTTTATTTTAATTTTCCAGATATTTATACTTATTTAATTTTACTATCACCGTTATTGTTTACTTCAATGTTAAATTTCACAAGAATCGGTTTGTAATACAATACATTAATTTTTTTGTCATTTTATTTAGCATAATGTCGACTGAATAAAAGTTATGTACCATTTCCGAATAATAGTTTTAAGAAAAATAATACAATTGTTGATCGTAGGTACTAAAAACATACAAAAATATATTAACATATTATGTATTTTTTGCAGTATAAATATTTGTGTATTAATTGTATAAAAACTTATTTATTTCAATTAACTAGTTACGTATTCTAGATAAGTACCTACTAATTTTTAAATATTTTTAAATCTAAAATGTAAAACAAATATTTTTTAAATTAATATAATATTAGGTACCTATATATCGAATATCGATAAACGTATAAAAAAACAAATTTAAGACTGAGCTTTGGACTAAGATGTAAAATAAATCAATAAAAACCAAAAAAAATGTGTTAAATATACAGATTATAAAAATAAATAGGTTGATTGATTACAGTAAGAAATTGTTTAAACTTGCGTGTTATGTTCTTCTTAAAGCCACATTTATGGAAGTCATTTTTACTCAATAAGTTATTACAGCACAAGTAACATTAATTTATGACCTTTTAAAAAAGGTACCAAACTTCGAAATAACAATTTCACACATTATAATGAATACGAATTTACATGTTATTTCATATTTATTGATCTTATAATAATAGATAAACAAAAATCCTTGAAGCCTGGAGATAACTTACTTAATGATTTATTAGAATATGTTTTCATTTAAGTAAATTATGATGTCAAATCAAAGGGTTTTAGGACTTAAATATTTAAAAGATGGAAAAAACTTGTATTTCAAACCAACTTCAGAGCTACCTTCAAAGAATATTTAAATAAAAATTACTTTTTATTAACATAACTGAAATATAGTAAAATGGTCATTTATATTTGTATTAAATTTTTTTATTTAAGCAATCACATCTAATGCATACATATTATATAATATTATATTATGCACAATTCGCATAAATGATAAAATGATAAATGTAATAGAATCATACAAACAAACATAATCAAGATATACCACTGTTGATATTACAAAATCATTTACTTCAATTTACAGTACCTAAAGAAGCCAAATAGCAGAATGAACTTTACTATTTGATTTATATAAAATATTATTTCTTCTTTAATCAAATAGAATTTTAAGTGATTTTTTGAAACGAAGTTTTTTATGGCACGATGCGGGTCTAGCCGGGAAAAAACGTCCTTGACGAAATACTATAATTTATAATATTATATTAAACAGTTATTTTAGTTAAAACATCCAATTTTTATTCCATCATACTGATCGATCTAGTAATGCGATAATATTTTTAAAACAGATCTGAATTCGCTATCATGTATACTTTAGATTGGCTAGTTCACTTTTTAAAATTTACATTTGATAAACAATCCAGCAGAATCTACAACGAGAGATGACACTACTATTGATGCAGTATTTTCAAGATATTTGGAAAAAATTAATCACAAACATACATATCATATTTCAGTTATCACAGGCCTGTAATTTCGATCATTGAATATGATTAATATAATAGTTATTAAATAGTAATAATAATAATTTTCATTTTTATTCATTTTTCACATTTACTTAAATTCATTAAATACTTAAATACATTTACTTATTGATATTTACTTTTTTTTTAATAGCTTTACTAAAATGTATTAATTGTAATCTATAATATTTGTTGGAAAAGAAACTTCGTTTCTACCGGATGTCCCATGACACCACTCACTTTTATTTAATTGTATTACTATTTACTACTATGTATATAATTACTATACATTTTATTTGGAATGAAAACGGGAAATTTTAGTTTTATATTTTACAATACAAAATTACTTTTTTGAATTGTACAAACAATGTTTTTGTCAATTCAAAAATGTCATAAAATGTATTACTTGTCAAAATGGTCCAAAGTTTAAAAATTAATACAATGCTCACGGGTTTCAACTATTATTAGTTCAGTAAAGTCTGGTTTGTTTTATGATCATTAAATTATGTAGTGAATATTTAAATAAACACAACACAATTCTAGCTCAAAATGTAATGGCATTTATCCTTGGTATAAACACGAATTAATTTTATCATGATTTACTGAAAATAAAAAGGTGGACACCTATAATAAAATAAATCCGCATTGGTCTTAAGTTTAAAATAAAACATACAAGTTTTTCAATATTACTTGATTTAATGTTGAACACCAAGACTACAGTAGATATTGAAATACTAAATAGATACATATTACTATATAGAATTACATAAATTAATTATTATCTATGTATTATAAATATGTGTTTTTATTTTTAATTTATTGTTAATATATTAAGCGGGCTGGAGCGTGATTCATTTTTGGTCGAAAATATAACTCACGACTTCAATCACTACGCCCAATATAATGTTCTGATATTAATTTTGAACACGGATTTGTATTCGTCACTATATTTTCTATGCTTTGACAATTTCTTTTTGGTAATTTTTTTTTTTTTTTTTACTTAGAAATTTACTAACAAAAAAAGTAAAAATAGATCATAAGTATTCATAATTCAAATTTAAATACATTGATATAGAATATGAAAAATTTACGACAATTAAAGCATTGTAAATTTAGAGGAGAACTCAAATCTGCTTTCAAAATTGAAACCGGAACATTCCACTGGCAAGTATATTTTGTTAAGAAAATGTATGTTATTTTATGAGGTAATAAGTGGTGACACGTGCATAAGCATAGGTAAAATGCCAAACGTACATGTCCGGTCAATGCGATGGCCTTATATAACGTTATCGGTACAACGAATTACACATGCTAATGTTCATTTACTTCCAACACATTGACATGACCTATATATACTGCAATATAAAATGCCTAGCTTTTACTCCTTAGAATGGATTACGCTCCAGCCCATTTAATTACATATTGTTTGTACAATAATAATACTTGTTTGGTTGTTGATAATTTTATTTCGACATTAGTTTTGTGAAATGAGTGTCTCGATTGCAACACATTCATCTGTGAAATTGTATTGTATAAGTCGCGACACAATTTTGTTTTAAGACGATGGGGACGTTTATGTCCCCAGACATACCAGCTCACCAACTATTTTATACACTCCTCTACGAGCCACCAACCTAAACTTTATTATTTATCTAATTATTTTAATACTTTATGAAAATTAAGAGTTCAAGTTTTCAAATATTTACATATAAAGTATCTCTTAACACTTTTTTTTCAAATGTTTCAGCAACGCAAAAACGAATCTTTTATATAATTCAGAGTTAAATGAAATAAAAACTACGACATAGTATGAATTATAAATGATGGCTTTAATATAACAATAATCATCCAATATCATGAATTGTATTTAAAAATCATTAATTGAAAATAATAATTTCTAATTTCACAATAATTATTGAATACTTATGTAGGATTTGATTTTGTTGGTATTTCTGAGCCCCATGACTACGTATGGTTATGACTTCGGAATAACGAAATTATGAATGAAATTCCGACGCGTGACGCGTAAGTTTCTATAATTTTTAATTTCCGACTGCGAATGACATTCTATCAGTTATATTTTTTACATTTTTAATATCATAATTTGACACACGTTTGCCTGTCATAAAAAAAATATTATAAAGTGTTTAACGACAATAGATTGGGGTTCAAATATGGCGTTATAAAGTAATATCTAATACATATTTTATGGTCATCACGGCGTGGACCGTTACATAATATTTGAAGTGTGTTATTTAATATACGTAATATGCCTCTAACGTTACCACTTATAATGTTTGAACATTTTATGAAATATTTTAAATAACTGTAAACTTTTATAATATTAAATCGTGTAAAATACTAAAATACCTAGGTACCTTTATATTTACATTGTGAAATGTATATTCATCTATCCATCGTACGGGCTTTGCTATTAAATTATTTTACATTTCCGGGAACACATACAGCTACATCTATCCGATCACGATACAAAAAGCTGTCAATGGATGAATTTAAATTTTCCATTAGTACGAATTATCTATGTCTAGGTATATATATATGTTGTGTATAATATATCAGATCAAAATGTGTATAAATGAATTTTAATTAATAAGTATAATAAACGATAAATTGCGCATATAGTCAGTTTAAATAAAATATAAAAAAATGTTCAAACACGTCAATCGTTGACAAAACACGTAGGACTAGCACCCGGTCGAATATTGTTAAATTATTTTACTTTGTACTGAGTTTTTTATTCGTAAACTAGTGCAAACAACACTGTCGTTTTATTTTTAACCTAGGTACGAAGGATATTATTGCTATTGGAAATATTTCCTATCAAAACTACGGTCACGGATGTATACTGTGTACGTGTTGTGATTGTAAACCATCACTCGAGGGAGTGGCCCGTAAAATAATGAATTACATTCGAAAAGGAACAGTGAGCCAAATTTAATTAAAAGTTATGGTCACACAACGCCTAGGGTGCAATGCCGTTATAAACTCTCCTTTAATGTAGTTAAACCAAACAACAGCTAAGCCCAATAAAAAGGACCAATGAGGTCCTCAGAAAGCTGATACCGCCATACCGGTAGGCGGTAACTGGTACTTGGTAGGTGTATGTAGCTAATATCTTACATAATATTTGTGTCAATACTTTTTGACTTTCAATGACGGAGTTATTATCATAAAAAAATGTACACTATATTATATATATTTACAACCAGTCCTTTACTTATTTTAAACAATTACAGTTCGAAAACTCTTTTATAGAAACTGATCTCTAGACTTAAAAAGATAATAAATAAATAAATAGATAACACATTTTAGTAGGTGCCCGAATGGACAAGAAAATTTTTTTGAAACAATAGCGTTTCATACTTCCATTTATATTTTGTATCATTTTTTAACACCGTATATTATTTTAAATAAACTAAATACTAATAAAAAAAAAAAATTAAAAAAAAAAATTGGATCATCTATCAATTTAATCATAAATTTGTATGGTATGTCGTGATCCAAATATCTGGGCCTTCACACGAGTTAAAAACTCACGCTCTGTAATCGTTTTAGTTCAAAATAAACAAAAATTAATAAATTTAATAAATTTTCTATGTTAGAGATTTTGCACTTTATAAATACATAAGAACAACATTCTCATTATTGATGTGTTCCATAATCTAAGTATTGAAGATATCGTTTTCAGGAAGACTAATATTGGTTATCGATCACTTAGTGCAATTTTAAATGTATAGAAATATTGCCTTTTGGCTTTTATAAATTTTTTAAAGCATGATACAAAATGTAATCATAAGTTGTAAGTTTAAAATAACATAATCAGTTTTAATTAAAATCTGTGTCAATATTTCATAAAATCATAATAGTAGTTTAAAAGAGTTGTTTTTAATTAAAAAATGTATATATTATATTTATAACACATATTTTGTACTCAACTTATTGTTATATATTAGGTTACATAATATGTATTCTTTGGTTAGTAAATAACCGTTATTACCACTGAGTAAGAGAATAAATAACTATTAATATTTTTCAAGCAAGTTTTATTTCCAAATTTAAATTTAAAAATCTAATATACAGTAGGTATTTTTTTCTTATATATAGGTGTGAGCTTATTTTATAAATTTTGATATGTTTTTAATGGATATTGTGTTTGTTCTCTTTGTATTTCATTATAAAAGTAAACATGTGGTATAAAAGAGATTACAACAAAACTATGTCTCAAATATTGTTATATTATATTATGTATTATGCTATGACCTCTTTCATTCTGCTATCTACATTTTACAATGGAAATTTCTTGTGGGGTTCAGTGTTTTTTCACTAAAATTATCTTTAAGAATTGTTGCATAAAATACATTTAACTTAAAAAGTTTTGCGTATGCATTTTTAAAACCCTTGCAAATGAAGTCCTAAGAATATGTTCATATAATTATATAATAATATTATCATCATAACATCATTTTGAATATAGGATTTATAATTAATGATGTATCATTTGTACAATTGAAACAAAATCAGACTAACTCAAAATGTTCAATATTTTTCTCAATAAATAATTAATAATATTACAAACTGTTAAGTTAAACGATCTACACTGATGCATGCTCATGTATTTTAGAATTATTAACTGTATCCGGCTGATAGATGACTTTATTTCTGGTACTTTTCGTACTAGTATGGTACCTACCCGAAAACACCTTTTAGAAGGCCTTAAACACAAAGCAAGCACAGCGTACAAAGAATAACTTTCATTTATATTTTCTAAGCATTTTAGATTAATATATTTAAAGTAAAATTTACAGATGTTTTTTTTTAGTTTGTTATAATTATATATTTTCTTTTCAGTGCAATGCAGCTGTGGGTATGAAAGCTTTTTTTGATATGATGCACGAAGGACCACACAAAGTAATGTTGTTCGGCGCTGCCTGTACCCAAGTGACAGATCCAATTGCAAAAGCGTCCAAACATTGGAGAATAACTCAGGTAAACAATACTGTTGACTTAACTCATTGTACAATCATCTTTATCATGACCTTTATCTAGTCAATACCATTATCCTGCTTTTAAAGTTTTTAAACTCTTCATTGGACAAATATTACTTCATTACTTCATAAATGTTAAAATGTATGTAGGGTATACATCGGTAATTTATATTTTGCATACAATTTAAAAATCGTCTGAGAATAAAACAAAAGTATGAAATTTTAAATGATAAGGATAATTTTTTTATGATTGACATATCATGATCAGATAACATAGATAAAAAACATTTCAAATAAATTCAAACTAACTGAACGTTGATTTTTATTTTTAATATTTATTTTATAGTGAATATTAATTATAATTATAGCATATAGTATTTTATACCACTATACCCAGAAGACATAAGTAGTTTTTAGGCTCTATGCGTGAAACTGTATTTGTTTTAAAGATTACTATATAGTATACACTATTTATGCATTAATGTATTATGCACCATTAACCACGGTGTTTCACGGTAAACTAACTATTAACTATTTAAATTGACAGGATTATCGGTGTGATAATGCTAACACATATAAATAATATTAAATACTATATTGGTGTTAAATTACCTATAAACTTGAAAAAGTTCTGGAATAATTTAGAAAATATAATAATAAATATATATATACATGTATATAATCACTTAAAATATAGACAGAAATTATAATTCACCTCTTTCACAGTATCCAGATATACTACGTTAGTGTTACGTGGTTAGTAACTCATCATTAATTTCAAGATCATAATAATTATAGTTATTCATATCAGACCTCGTATCTCGTGTATCTACCTACTAACCACTGATCGAAACTAGTTACAAAAATGTAATGTTAAAAAGATGTGCAAGTGGGTATTACTATTATATATATTTTAATTATAATAATAGTATATAATATTTATACAATTTATTATGGCTTATTGTTATTGACTATTGAGGCAATACAATCTTACCATGATACGGTGGGAATACGTTCATGTATACCATAAAATTAATCTAAATGTTTTGAAAATGTCATTGTGACATTATTGTGTACCTATATAAAATATAATTATATACTTAAATATTTCAAATCCCCATGAAAAATATTCTTAAATTGCAACAAAATAACTAATATCACTTTGTTAAAATATCAATTTTTTTAAAAATTAAAACTTCTAATGCTTATAACAATTTGTGCATATTATGTAATATTAATTGTTATATATCTAATATTTTTGGAAATCTTTAATAACAATTTATGAAGAACCATGTATTACAAGGTGAAAATGTCAAGTATCTACGATAGTACGATTACTCGTTTTTTAATTATATCTAAACAATAAATTTGATTTTGTCAAAAACTAATTTAAAATATCTAAAAACTAATAGTTGGTACTATACAGTGTATATAATATGTCGAGTGTAGCAAAACTCTTTATATTAATCGTTCTTATACAGGATACAGGTATTTCAAAATGTATCTAGTCGTGTTATTACTGGCATTCTCTGGTACCTATGTGATAAATGCAGGTTTACACGCAAACTAAAAAGTCAATACTGTCAACAAACTTGTGATTTGTACTATACAAGTTACAACAGTTTTCTATATCGACGCATAACCAAAGCACTAACCTTGTTATTAAAAATATAGGTCCAATATAAATATCTGACGACCCACCAAACAAATTGCAACTGGAACTATTATTAACCTAAAATATATCAATAAAAACTTAAACGAATTAACAATGAGCCCCATTTAATATAATTCATGGTTTTTTTTAATTATTATACTCGTAAATATAATATTATAATTAAAATCGATAAAAATATTGAATTTTGAATTGTAAAGAAACTCAATAGTAATGGAACATTTATTCGTATAATGGGTGTATTATTGTTCAACTAAATAAAACAAAATTAGCATAAACAAATTTGTATAACAAATTAAAATTTTTTTTTTCATTTTGAGTTGAAATATACAATAACCTATATTGGATGACATAATAAACATATATGATAAAATACAGATAACAAGAGAGTACAAAAAAAAATAGTTAATAAATAAGCCACTCAATTATGACACTTTATTGTTGATATTTAAAAGTTATAAAATTAATTTATTTATTCAGACATATTTTTTCATTTTTTTTTTTTAGAATTAAAATTGTAAAAGGTCTCTGCAATATTTGCTTTTTAGACGTCTAAAACGCCCGGGATTGTGAGGGAGGAAAAGTCTTTAGTTAAAGGGTTTGAGTGGGAGGAAATATGGTAGTAGAATCTTTTATAAAAGTGTTTGGCTTCTTCATGGATTTTTTTTAATTTCAGGTCTGTATGGAGAGTATAGTTAGATATGTAAGGAGGCGCATTGATTAATTTTCTTAGTGCAATGTTTTGGAAAGATTGAATTTTATTTAAATTTATCTTTTTTGCACTTCCCATAGTTAGATGCCGTAAGTCCAGATCGGTTTCAGTAATGTTTTGTAGATGAGGAGTTTGATATTAGGGGAGATGTGCTAATTAGAGATAAGAGGTTTGATGATACGAAAATGGTTGTTCAATGATAGTATTTTTGCTCTAATATGCTAGACCTATGTTAATATTTTATTTAGTGTAAGACCTTGGTATTTAACTGTAGGAGAGGATGGGATTGGAGCACCGTATAGAGTTACTTCAAGGGAAGGAGCTAGTCTAAGTGTAAAGATGGTGTGCGTATAGACTTACTATGGTTTATTTTAAATCTCCATTTGGTATACCAGTTCCCCATAAGGTCTAGATGTGTTTGAAGGTTTGCAGAGGCTATGAGTCGATTATCATTCATAGAGATGATTACCTTCTCGTTGGCATAGTCAGCGACTGATGTATTTAATGTGATTGGTTGATTTGCGGCAAATATATTATAGAGAATGGGGGATAAAATTCCACCCTGAGGGACCCCAGCACTTATACTGCCAATACTTGACGTGTCAAACCCGTGTCTTATTTGGAAGATACGTTCAGTTAAGTAGTATTCGATTATAAGATAGAAGGTTGAAGGAAGAAATGTTTTTAGTTTATTAAGGAGACCGCGTGCTAGACTCTATCAAAGGCTTGTGATACGTTTAAGAAAGCGGGTGTACAAAATAATTTTTTTCTAGTGAGAAAGAAATTGCATTTACTACCCTGTGCTGTTGATGGGTCGTCGAATGTAAATAACGAAAACCAAACTGGTAGTCTGGCAGAACTTTGTTATCAGTAATTATTGGTAGGATACGCTTAAGTATAAGTTTTTTTAGTATTTTCGCAAGAAAGGGAAGACTTATTGGTCTGTAGGATGAAGTTGCATTAGCTGGCTTACTCGGCGTTTGAATCACGATGATTGTTGAGAACTTGCATAGTAGTGGAAAATAAGACAGTCTAATTATTGGGTTGTAAATATGTGTCATATGAACAATGGCTCTTTAAGGGAGACATTTAACTACTTCGGTTAAAAAGCAGCGGTTTTTTCCGTCATTGAAGGTCTTTATAGATAGAATATCCTTTGTAGTTGGCTAGGTGGTTTTGAGCACAAAGGGCCCATTTTGTAGGAAGTTCACGTGAGTTGGGGCACACATATGAGTGGTCATCTATGCCGCAGCGAACACAGCGAGGTTGATAGCCACAATATGCTTTTGTATGACCGTATTGTTGGCAATTGTGACATTGACTTATTGATTTTGGTTTGTAAGATTCATACTAATCTAGTATTAACTAGTATTTGCATACTAAAATCAAAATTGAAGACAGATGAAAAATGTCTGTAGAATTGGACGTAGGTTCAAAATCAACGAAAAATAGTGGCAGAGGATTTTTATTTACCTTATAAAGGACGTTAATTACTTGTTTTACCACGAAGAGTCGAAGTTCCAACTCTTCTTTTATAGTTTTAGTGGAAGGATGTGGAAGGATGTAACTATAATTCTCAAAGGTTTACCTCTCAGAATTGATAAATATGATATTCCGCTTCTTCCTCTTTAAGAAAACGAATTAGAGTTCTGTATGACTCTGGGTTTGAGGTTTGGATTTTTAATTTTTCAGCAGATGATTTACAGATAAAGTTATTTACTCCAATAATTTTTATAAGTTTTTTGCTAAGTTTAGAAAAATCCACGATACCTTTTACGAAGACTGGGTGAGGTGGTTTGATAGGTACGATTTCATCGGTGTCAATTACTTCATTGGGTGAGTTTGTGGGTAAAGTTACTCCTTGTTTTTGATTTACAACTTGACTCAGAATTGCGAAGCGGTTTTGTGTAAAAAAAATGTTTTTATTAATTCTTTGATCGGTTTGTTGGGTTTTTGGTGAAGTTGGCTGTTCAGAGGCAGAATAGCTGGAATGGTGTCTTTTGTTGTTGTTGTTGGTGGTGGTGGTGGTGGTGGTGGTGGGCTTCATGACAGACCAGCCTGGATCAGTTGTGTTGTTGTTTTTATTTTTAGCAATTTTAATCGGAGTAATTGGACTGTGTTTGTTATTTTGTCTATTATTGCTATTTATATATGTAAATTAAGGCCGCAGTTAAGAGCAAACGACGTACAAGTTGGATAGGTAGGATAAATAAATTAATATTTATTATTGGAAAGCGAAGATATAAAATGACATTTGTTGCGTTTTCATTTATTCACTTACTTAACTTGGGCGTAAAGAGAACTGTTTTCACTTTATTTTTACGTAAAGAAAAAAAGATTTGGAAGTTGAACGGACATTTTCACATAAGTATACTGATGTGGTAATAGAAGAAAAAAAAATTTAATAATTTAAAATTAATTTCGAGAACGCTTAGAACGCGTGCAAAGTGGATGGCTGCTATTGCATAAAAAGCAAAAAAAATGCATTGAATTTATGGTAAATATTTTTACTGAGGATTTGAAATTTTGTATGAATAATTTGGTAATTAAATCATTTAATAAATAAATATTATTTTTAACGAAACAAAACATTAAAAAATGCCTGGTTAATAACAATACTGGGCATTTTATTTAGGTATAACTACTGCCATTTTATATCTTATTTATACCTACTTCATGTTGTGCTAATATTTGAACAGACGTTTTTTAATTCATAAAAATATATTTCTCCGGAGAAACTTTGTACATTAGGAGTCTGTGGCTAATTACAATCATTTTAAAACTTTTGATACCTACCTACAATCGATTAAAATACCTTTTTTTAAAGCCTATTATTTTTTTTTCAAACAATTATTATCAATTAAGAATTTCATAAACTTACTAAAAAAGTTCATACACTTTTATTTCTTTTACATAACTTGGTATGATCTTATTGTACTCTGAAACATTTACTAAATACCTATACTGAATGGATATTGTTTTAGTTGGTTAAGATATATAAGCTTACATGACATATCAGCCTTATTTACCATGTTAACTATAATTGAAGGCCTGGGGCAATCATATTTGGTGCCCTTATTCTACATAACATATTATTTTGATTTAATTGGCTTTGAGACATACATACCTACATTTAAACCTCAACCAAAATTAAATAAAACAATATTAATAAGTTATAAATAACTAATAACTCCTTCAGTGGCGTATACATAACTTTTGTATGGGGGGGGATCAGTTGCAAACAAATTATTATGGAACAAAAATACCTAAACCTAGGTATGTGCACATTTAAATACCTAATAAATGATAAAACATATATATTCAATACATTTTATTTTAAATTCTACAAGTAGTTATATGTAGTTATGACTTGTTCGTACAACTGACATAATATTTGTGGTTGTTTTTTGTTTTTAGATAATAATATTTATTATTTAAGCTATTTTTAGCTATTTTTATATTTCTTTTTCTAATGTATAGGAAAATGTACCTATTATTATACGCACGGACATGCGGGCGTCGTCTCCGCCGCGTTGATATCGGTGACGGTGGCGACTGGCGATGGCCCGTGGCTGGTCTGCCACATATTATTATCTTATAATAATTTATTATACTTGTATATATAATATACATATTACATATTATCAAATATCACATAATACGATTATATGAATATGAAATAAATATATGATTACTGATTAATATTAAGTAAATTATTTTTAATTAATTGTTGAATGTGTTAAAATAAAAATTTACAAAAAATCCTTGCCATTTTTTTTTTCCTTGTAATTTCCTTACATTAAGTCATTAAGAACACTATTTTATAAAATTTAAAAAAAGGCCTATTGGGGGGGGATCTGACCCCCACATCCCCCCCTTGTATACGCCCCTGAACTCCTTTATCATATAAATACCAACATGTACATTATTCATATTATCAATAAACATTGTACCTATGTACACAGGGCGATTCACCAAGCCACCCCCATTTTTTCTTTTAGTAATGAATTTATTTAAATTCTGATTTTGTGGAATTTTTAATAATCAATTTTTCAAATTCTTTAATTTTTTTGTGCGATGGAGTAACCTGTGGCAATACAAACTTCTATTTTTCAAATGAAAACCCCCTTTTTTACTGTAATTAATTAGTTAGTGAATAATTTTTTTGGAAATGTCGATGTACCTAATTCAAAATTCAAATGAGTAGTTTCTTAGTTATTAAAATATTTGCACTTACGGTAATATTCCTTAAAATTGGTTATACAAAAATATAAAATAGACATAATATTGAAACTAGTACTTATTACTTATACTTGGGTCGTTTTAACAAATTATTAATGACTAAAATGTTCATATAATCATAGACCCCATATCTTATAAAACCATTACCATGGACCTTTTGTCCTTAGAACACTAATTTAAATAACCCAAAAACTACTCGTACGAATTTTGATTTTGATACGTAAAATGTTTCAAAAAAATTATCCACTGAATAATTGACAGTTTAAATTGGGGTTCGAATTTGAAAAATAGAGGTTTGTAAATAAAGGACAATCATTAAGAAGTACAAAAAATCTTGGTCTTTTTTAATTTTACTAAGAATTTTTATACAATAAAATTATTTTATCAAACATATTTTAATTAATATTTTTAAAGTGAATTTTTTACCCAAATTTTTTTTATCAAATATGGTTTTTTTATTGATTTTACATTTTTTATTAGTTTTTTTTTTATTGCTTTTTTATCTAACAGATTTTATTTAGAATTTAATTCAATTTAGGTTTTTGTATTTGCAATTAATTTGCTAAATATTGGTGTTGGTTTGGAACGGATCGGACGAAGTGGGGGGGGGCTGACCAAATTTGCAAAAAAATTCCAATTTTGATTTGCAAATTCTAAAAACCAATTTGCATTTATTTGCAATTAATTTGCTAAATATTGGCGTTGGTTTGGAACGGATTGGACAAAGTGGGGGGGCTGCATGAAGTTAGCCCCCCCAAATCATTTTTTTAGTTTGCGAGCGTGCACTAAATTTGCAAATCCTAAAAACCAATTTGCAATTATTTGCAATTAATTTGCTAAATATTGCCGCTGGTTTGAAGTGAATCCGCCAAAGTGGGGGGGGGCTAACTTCATGACCAGATTTTCTTGTCGATTTTGAATATATTATAGGTAATTACAAATATAATTATTTACAAATTTAAATTTACTACACAAGTTCATATTGTTTTATAATATAGAACCGTACCTCTTAATGACTTAATATTAAAACAAAGTTTAAAATAGGTAATTATAATTTATGATCAGTCCAAATAGTTATGGAATAAAATAGAGTTGACGTACCTATACGGTGTAGGTAAAGGTGTATACGATATTTGCTTGATTTTTATTTCTATATTATGCGCTCTAAATTTAAATTATATTATACAGTAGGTAGTTGTGCACCGCCATGAATGACCAGAGTAAAAAATATTTAAATTAAAAAAAGATAAAGTTAATGCCAGCAGCGAACATTATTTATCCAATGTCAAACGATATTTTAATAAATGTTTCCCTCAATTCAAATTTACTTTGTACGGGTAGACCTTAGATTTAAAGCTTATTTATTGACAGGTTGTCTTGGCTGGGATTTTAAAAGAATAGTATAAACGTAAATTTCTTGACATTTATAGACTTCCCGCGGGAAGAAAACTTTGTGACGGAATATTCCTGAATATTATGATCCTAAGCTAAATGTCAATTAATGTAACATTGGATAACCGCAATACGTATATTTTACAACACATTAAATATTTGAATTTAATAACTGGAATAAAACTTATATGTATTTTGGAAACTTTAATATTAGGTACATTAAATTAGTATACCTACAACAAATAAAAAACCAATACATATATATATAATTATATATAATAATTTAAAATCAAATCAAATTATAAATGCATCTATATACCTATTATTATATTGTATTAATTTTGCACTAACGATAAACTGTTATATATTAATAACCTGATAGCATATCAAATTAATAAGTATTAGCTTATTAACCCGATAGTAAGGTTATTTTAACCTATAAAATAAAATTCAACACTACACTAATATACAGTGGCAGTGGTGCTCAAATGAAGTTGTCTTAAAAAAATTGAGAACATTAATTGTACCTATGAAGTCTAGGGAAGAAAAAAAAATAATAAAATAAATCAAAACCAAATACAAATTATAGATAGTAATATAATAAATACCAACAAGTTTGTTTAAATAAACATATTTTTATTTTAAAAATGTTTTCTAAGGTACCTAATTATATTATTTTATAATCATGCACAGTTCTTATTAGTTTTATTATTTTTTTTTTATCATATAAGTACCGATAGTGTATGTGTGTAAATAATTTTTAAAAAATAATATTTACAACGTATATTATTGAACAATCATACCTAGTTTATAAAATGTTGATAATTCAAACTAAACTCGTAGTATCTTGCCTCCTTGGAAAATAAACAGTTATAAAAATGTTAATCTATCCAAATTTATTGGATAAGTGTATTGGTATTTCAACATTTTATCTGTACAATATAATTGTATAATGTTTTGATAACATTAAAATTATTGTTTAATACCGGTAACAATAATTAATGTTGTTATAAGAGAATCTTAAATGAAATCTTCCGTCATAAAGACAGATTTTTGGAGTTCTACAAAGTCAGAAAACATTGTACTCTTAGCCATGTTTATAGAGAAATAAGAGGCCTAACATAATAACATTATTAACTTTAATGAAGTCATTGACAATATTAAAACTTCGCGGCCAAACGTTGTAAAATGTATGGAACTTCATAAAAACACATGTTATATGTATTTATCTTAAAAGTGTACTGAACATATTATGATGTTTTTTTTATTTTTTGCAAAGATTTAATATTTTATGCTGTTTACAAGTAAAAACTTGAGTTTTATTTTAAAATTCAAGTCATGGCTGAAGTGGTTATATGTTTAAACCTCAAACAGTAATTTATTTTTAAGTAAACTATGCAATACCTACATAATACAAATGTTTACTAACTACATATTTAGATTTTTTATTAATGAAAAATAATATTACATTTTTAGTCGTTTCAGAAAATGTTGAGAGGTAAATTCCCTTCTCCCTTAACATCTTCAATATTGCTCCCCTGCCATGAAGCCTGCGCGCCCACCCATACACACGCACATATTATTATGAATTCGTAGTTTACTATTTATACAAGCACGCATGAATAATTATCCATATCAAACATAAGTATTTTTATATTTTAATTTTAATTATTAATTAATTTAATTTGCAGTTGTCGTATGCTGATACCCATCCAATGTTCAGCAACACAGATTTCCCAAATTTCTTTCGAGTTGTACCAAGTGAAAATGCATTTAACGCTCCTCGGCTAGCACTGCTGAGACATTTCAATTGGACAAGAGTAGGCACTATCTACCAAAACGAGCCAAGATACGCGTTGGTAAGTTTCAAAATATATCACATACATATTTGCATTTTTTTAATATTTTGTATTATATTTATTTATAAGTAATAGTAAACAATAATTAATTAATATGCTTATACTAATTTGTTAGTAGACACCACACTAAAAGTAAAAGTTTCATAAGTCTTACCGTTTAATAGATATATACCTAGTTTTCCGAAAAAATTTAATAAATTAAACAAAATAAAAATATTTACCTTAAACCGTTTTGCGAGCTGATAACATAATTATACATAAGAAGTTACATTCTGTGTTAATCCACACTCAAATTTGTTTTTATTTTTATTTAAATAGAAAAGGTACAATCTGGTTTTAATATTGTACAACAACTAACAAGCAAATGTGTTGTACCTACAAAAATCTATTGTAATAGAATGAGGTGGCGTGAATGAAAGGAGCGTCAAGTACTCAAGTGACACTACTATCTAGGGAACTTAGCTAGGGAGCTTGTTAGTGTGTACACAATATAAAATAGAATATTTAAGTACTAACTGTGTTGTATCAGTTTTATTTCTTTTAACACTTATGGTGAAATGAAGTATTGTTTAAAAATCTGTAAGTTTTGTATTTTTTAAACTTAATTAATTTAATACCAAAAAGATAAAAATAGCTTCTACACATTAAATATTATCATCTGTATTGTGTATAAATGTTGAGTCTTAACTAGTATTGTAATTTGAATTTTACTTTATTTCTTACCGTTTTTTTCATAAGACATATTGATGTTTCAACACATCAATAGATTTTAAATAAAATCTTAGTTGATACTTTTTTGCTTTTAAATTGCCTATAGTACATCATGCTTTCCTCCTATCTATTCATTGGAATGTATTGATTTGAAAAAGTTTGTAGGTAATTTGGACCCTATCCAATAATATTGGGAAAAAACTGCAGGGCCGTCCTAAGGCAGGAGCGAGCCGGGCCCCACGCTTTGGACCCCTCGTTTGGGTGAGGGGCTCAGGCACTTGAAAAATCCTAAGTTTTATTTAAATACAACGATTTACATATTATATTATGAAAATAGTTTGAATTTTTATAATTTTATTTTATAATATTATATTATTAATAAAAATGTAATTGAATTAAATCAAGTACGAAATACTGGTTAGGTTTGTTGTACAGTATACACTGTAGTAATAAATTATAAAAGTGAATAGTTTTCTATATAGTGTAGGTAGGTACCAAACAAATGAAGACCTAGGAGCAACAATAAGACATCACCAATTAATACGATGTTTCAATTCGTATAAGTAGTAGTAGAAGTAGCCAGTAACAAATTGTCTTAATCAAATTTGTATAATCTCAAAATATAGTATTTATCATACTCGTAATAAATTAAAAATTTCAAGTCATTTCCATGTTTATGATATCTGTGTATTGAACAATCGAATACCGTTTTCTGGTTTTGCACCAGTTTTTTTCTTTTTAATAATGAGCAATATTAGAAACTCCTTTTGACCAAAATTTGGAGATTTCTACCGAGGTCTTCAAATTATATATTATTGTTATCAAATCGTAAAATGGTTAAGTGAGGTACTGTTAAAAGTATAGGTAAAAATACTTAACGTAAGTTTACATTTATTTTATAGGCCCCGCTAAAAAAGTTATGCCCCGGACCCCGCAAATTGTAGCGACGGCCCTAGCAATAAACATTGTCGGAAATTCAGTATAATTAACCATTCAGCTATCAAATATGTATTTTCATAAGTGCGTAATTGTACCTGTACCTGATCATGTATACGTCCTACCTATTACACTTTTATAATAATGTAATACATCACATAAGCACTTATTACACAATTTTGTATGTATAGTTAGTATAGTTTTCTATAAAAAACATGTTGATAATAAAGTACACATTTCTTTAAATTTTAGACCTTATGTAAATCGTATAACTATCACAAAGTAATGGTAGCCTTGGTGTAATACTTGGGTAATCATTTCTAAAACAACAATTGTGATTTTGTTTTCTATTATGTAATGAGCCTAAAATTAGTAATCTGAAATATCCTTGGAATCTTTTGTAAAAATACCTAACTGAATCAAGGAGATTAAGTTGAATATGTACCTACTTTATAATAATATTCTCAAAAACAGTATCTTTATCATTTTGAGATAAACTTAGGAAACAAATTACACAATACCTAATGGATTTTTGTAGTTTGTATAAGTGTTAATCTTGGCACTTAGAATAGAATATATTATAATTTCAAACATACTATTTTCATCTTTAAATCCAGCTGTAGGTGCCTACATACTTTAATGCTTACTTCTAGTAACCAAAATTCCGAACATAGTGTGTACACTATAAAGTTTATATAGTTTTACTATATACTATTATTGATGGATTATTATATTTCAACACAATCACTGTACTAATAAAAAGTAAACAAAAACCACAGTTTAAAATGTGTCACTCTGCAAAGAAAATAGCTTCTACTATTCTAATCTAAATCTAAGTGCCTAAGCCAATGAAATATGAATAGACATTTGACACTTCAGCTACCTAAAAAAATCTTATCCGATATAAGAGATAACATTTCATCAGAAAAATGTGAATTGAACACACTAAAAAAAAAGTTATTGAAAAATATATGATTTTTTTGCTGTCGCAATATATCACATGTGAATAATAATTTAATATAAATATCATACATTTTCAAGTTTATATTTACAAAAATATTTAAATCGAAAACTAAAAATAAAAATATTTGGCTTAGATCTATTTAATATGTATTGTGGATACGACTACCAAATTAAAACGAGAGAATTAAAATTGATCATTTGACTAGATGACTAGATGTTATTTTAATTGACTATTGCGTAATTGAAACAATTACTAACAGAGAAGGTTTGTCTTCTAATTTCAACTGTAAAAATCTTAAAAACCTGAGGAATATTTTAACAATTTGACAAGTGCGTATTAAAATAGAAAATTTATTTCTCCGATGTCATTATTTTTTTTTATTATTATTGAGATAAGTTTTATTTATACACTCTGTGAATCTGTGTATTGTAGTCAGTTAGTTTCGTAGCAATTAAAAAAACAATACAACGGAAACTATATATTGTTCAGTGAATAAACATCTATAAAAAAAATACTGTTGAAAACCTAGTGAATTTATATAAAAATATAAAAATAAGATACATGTCTGATAATATAAAATGTAAAAATGTTACGTTAATTTAAGTGACTGGCAGTGTCTTACGTTACTCCTCTCACTCGTCTGTCTACTTCATCAATTATTTAAATCAATTATTTTGATAACAATCTCAAATTTACAATTGTTCATTACACCATATTGTAACTTTGATAAAATAAAAATAATAATATCTTTTACAAAAACTGACACCTAATATTTCACTTCCAATCTTTATCTTTTTGTACATTTTCATATTGCTTTTATATTATGCATTTAATACAAAGAGCTAATATTTCTCCTCACGTAGATTTTTAATAAATTAAAAAAATGTACATAATAATATGTAATTTGTCCATCTGTTTGGACGTCTATTTACTATTTTTATTTTTTTTTTTGTTGAAATCAATTTACTTAAAAGATCAGAAGCTCTGCGATTCAACATCAATAGTTACAGTTAAATCAAAAATGTAACTGTAAAAAGTTTTTAAATTGTTTAAATAAATGTCAAACCAGTTGAGTAATTTTGTTTTTATAATTCAATTTTAATTCTCTACTCTAGTCGATTAAAATAATATTAGTACGCGTATGGAAAATTAGGTACCTTGAAAATTAAATTATATTTTATATATATTAACAATAAGGCATATAAACAATTTCCATATGAAAACATATGAAGTTTAAAGAAAAGTATAATTTAATTTCAAATTACTAATCCTTAGTAAAATCATTGAAATTATGAAAAAAGAACAATCAGTGAATGTGCTCAAAAATGATTTCACTGGTACTGTGGCAGCAATTTTTTAATATTATTTATTTTGATGTTAATGTATGTATACGAGTATGATACCTAATGCACGTAAAAGCACGTATAGCTTGTTAATTTCCTATTTTAACTGACATAATGACAGAGTGGTGCGCATGTTACGTGAATGACAGAATTATAAACAAAATTCCGATATTATAGCAATTTAATATATGCAATTAATAATCTGATAGTTCCTAAAATGTATCTAAATATGCCGTCACATATTGCATTATGTTGTTTTCAAATAATATTACAATCTCGTCAATAGCACATTTCATGACATGCAATACCGACGGCAGTGGCAGCCCAAAACCAAATAACATTTACAGTAAATTCAACGTATTCATTAGTTTCCTTCTCGAGAGATCGGATCTAAACAGATTAATCCATCATGATTATTCATGTCAAAGGGATTATCCAAGAAACCGTACTATGAACTGTGTTGAACACGGTTATTCTAACTTCTTTCAAACTTTTTCCATTAACGTTTATTTTAAAAATGAACGATGTTTTAAATTTATTATTTAGACATTTTTAAAAAAAATCTATATTCATATGTGAAACAAGTTAATGTCATACCTAAAAATCATGCTTGATATTACAAATCTTAAATAATAATTGTTTGTTAAAACTATAAAATGTTTTGTATTAGTTTTAACAACACTATATTTGTTTCTATATCTTTCAAAATGTGCGATCTAGAGAATTAGAGTAATTTAATGTCTATTTGTATATTTTAATAATTATGTTAGAACATTATATTACATTTTCAAAACTTACCAACAAAAATAGTAAACATACATATGATTTCTAAAAATAAAATGCATACAACAATAAAGAGTAGACATTCAATTTTAAAGCATGTATATTTTAAAATGTAGATTTATATAAAAATATCTATATTATAATAATTATTCAATTTTAGAGACATGTCATATATTTTTTTTAAAATAAAAATTTGAAATCTGTTTGAGAGTGGATAAAAATTATTACGCCCTCAGTAATATTTGGAAGTAATTTATTTTTAAAATGTTTTACTAGGTAGTTTACAAATTTGAATTGTTAATAAAAAAAATATCATCTTAAAATGCATGCATACCCTGTTCCCTTAAATACTAAACATGAATTTTTAATTTGATTCGAAATTCGAATAGTACATAAATAAAACGTTGAAAAAATGTAGTAAAGATTTAATATAAACGTTCGACTAGTGTTTAATATTTTTCTTGTTATAAAGAAATATTCTAAAAAAAGTAATTTAATATATAATTTATAAGAATTCTTTGTAATATTGTATCAATTGTTGTCAATTTTAATTAGCAATGATATTTTAACAAAATACTGGAAAGTGCGTACCTTATTTTTTTTAATTCTACAAAAGTGAACATTTTTAAACTAATTAAAAAAACGTGACACTTTGTTGATTTTAATTAATCAAAACAGTTCTGTTTAAAAAAAAACCATCTTTTCTGTCTTGAGTTAAAATATAATATCATCTAAAACATATTAACTACATTTTAAAACAAGAAAAACAATTATAATCTTTACTCAATGATATTCTATTATAATTTAATTAATAATTGTTTGAAAAAAAATGATAATGTACATATTTCCAAAAAAATAATTATATATTTCACAACATTTATACTGTATTAGTGTATTACCATATTATAAATAAACATGTTACATGTACAACCAATAACCATTGATAACGCAGTGCGTCAACATTTTTACACATTCATTTAAGTTCATCGAAACATGTAGGGCCTACGCATCTCCATTCATACGCATCTTCGATTATCTTACGTGACTGGGGGGAAATATTATATTCCGTATAAGAATCGAGTAAATTAATAATAATATTCGTGTATTAATATAAGCTTTTTTTAAATAGCATTATTAAAATTTACATTTACAATTTACAAAAAATGCAATTTTAAAAATTTAATGGATGTCGTGTTGGAAGTAATACTAGTTTGATTGGATTAGATTATTAATATGCAGATATTTTTTATTGTTTTGGAAGTCACTAAGAAAATTTTGTTTTTAGGTTATCTGGGAGAGTGATAAAACAAAAATTAGATACTATATGATTCGGGTGACCTACAAATGTCAAAGAGGAATTTTTTATAGTTAATGTAAGCAATTGCAAAGAGAGTAGGAATTCTTAGGTCATCGTCCGTTGAGCGTGTGGTTTCATGGCATACCATGGAGCTTTGTAAGCTGATATTTGGTGAAAAGATTAAAACAAATTTTAAAACACAGAATTAGACAAAGATTTTTTTAAGAAGAAGGAGAGTAAACTAATTGGGTGGTAGGACGAAGGGGGATTAGGCAATTTGTCCGGTTTATGAATTAGGATAATGACAGTGTTTTTAATAAGAATTAATGTAAGATGAATAGACGGATCCTATAGACAGAAGATAGATGTGTGTGACATGTATAGTTGATTTGTTCGGTAATTGTTTTATCATTCGATTTGTTATTAGATACTACTTAATATCTTGGTTCCTTGATATTGGAAAATTGTTTAATAATGTATCAAATTTTAGTTAATGTGGGGTGTATTCAGTAATTTATGACATCGGTAGGATTTAGAATGAAGTGTATTCAACGTGTGAAATGTGTTCAGTGTAAAGTACCTATGTCGGAATGAAGAATGAGGAATATAAGTTTAATTTAAAAATCAAACGAATCGTCCATAGAACTATCTGTGTTAACAAAATATCATCACACTCATACATGTTCTGTATCTCAATGAACTATATTACGTTTTAATTTTTTTGTTAAACTATTTTTTTTTTCCGTGAATAATAACTTATTTATTCAGTTACTTTCATTTAACAGTCAAGCTCAATTTTCAAAATAAAACAGCTCTTAAAATAAATAAAAACAAAGAGAAATAAATCAGAGTTTAAAAGCTCCGTAGTAATAAAAAATAAAACCTTGGTGTGCTCTTATTGCACCTGAATGGTTCGATTAGATTTTTAAGGGCTGAACAGGTCCAATTGTCCAAACTGAGCCACCGTATAATACTCAATAAAAAATAATCCAAAATGTATTTTTAATAACGAAGCTAATCATTTTTTGTATTTAAATATACCTACTCCTAAGATCACTCTTTTGAAATCCAAACTCTCGCTATCTAATAAACTTACCAGATACAAGTCAATAATTCGACCAGTTTGAAAGTATGGTATTCAGTTATGGGGTTCTGCAAAACTATCCAATACCAAAACTTATGACTATAGTAACGTCTTCTCTTTAGTATTTCAAAAACAATAATTTTCATAAAGTCCTAAAAAAAATTCCTACCTTTAATCAATTACCTAGCAAAATTATATTACTTTAAATTTCATATTACATTAAGCTCTCACAGTAACCCATTAATCAAACTACTATTCTCTATCTCACTTCCCGGTAATGTACGTAGAAGACTCAATATATAGTGGCCTAGAGACCTACTAAAATAAAAAAAATAAAACATTAGGTAAAACCTAAAAAGTATCCTGGTCGGGTAGCATTGCCGAGTGTCTGCCCATAACGCTACCTCCTGTTAATAACAATGTATAAAATTTACCTATTGTACTAATTGTATTGCATAAATTGTAAATAAAATGTTTAATAAATAAATAAAACAGACCTACCTTTATCACAGACCACCCATTATTATTATTACTATTAACATTCATTAAAGACTCGTATGGCGTATAATATCTAAAATAATTTTACGAAAACTAAAAATAACTTTTTAATAAAAATTAAATAAGTACCTAATTAAAATAATAAGAACATTAAATAAAATATTGTAACTTCGTATTTAAAATCAATATAACCTTTGAAAAATTAATTTAACGTAACTTTTTTATATTATAAGTATTAATAGTATTCATTAACTAACTACATCAAATCTAAGTTATATGATTTAAAAAAATTAATTTGATAGGTATTGATACAAAACAATTATATTTATTACATAACTTTCTAAATGATTTTTAAAAATGTATTACATATTTTAGTTATTAATTATTGGTACGTCATATTGTCTATTATTAAATAGGTACGTATTGTTGTGTAACTTTTTTCACTAATTCTTATTTTAAAGCTTAAAATTATGTGTCGAAGTATTAAAAAATGTAACTATCTAAAATAACAATAACCAGGCAATCATAAATTTGCATGCAAATAAAAGTATAATATTAAAAAAGTTAACTCTAGACATAAAACGATAAAATATATAGATTATGCCATCAATTAATTATATTTTTAATTAAAAAGTATCCCTTCCCCACTCTTAACTAATGAACAATAATTCAAACATTTCCCTGTTTTTAACCTACATAATATTGTATTTACATATAATAACAGGGTGTCTCACCGCACGTTTGTCCTCGTACATGCCCGGTTGTTGGCACACTATAATAATAAGCACACTAATAATGCGTGTATGTAAATATGCTATTTCCGTATCCTGACTAAATTTTAAATCTGACATACCAAGTTAAATATTATAATACTTATAAAATTAAAATTAATAATTCGATTTTTTAAAGTATTAATATAGTATATTATATCTATAAATAGATTTTCGTCTCTTTGCCTAATTTTTAACAAACGTGACAACGAAATACGAACAAATTAATTGTTTAACCATAATCGACTATATTATACTAAAAATATAAATAAAAACAGTTATGATTGCGACTCTCTAATACAGTAAAAAAACGTATATTTAATTCATATTTATTTATTTATCACACTCTTATATTATAATAAATTCTTGTATGATGTAGATTTTAAATTGTATAAATAAAATAAGTATTTTATTTTAAAAATAACATTGTTAATATTTTACTTATCTAACATTACGTGACCTGAATATTAATTGAATTAATAGTAACTTCTGGTAGTCTAAAATACTTACTTAAACTATTATGTATATGTACATTTTATAATAATTATTGCATCAACTTTTTACTTTTTTCTGGCAAGCCAGTAAAAAGTTTTCGTGGTATGATTTATTTAACCAACTAACTTCCAACTAACGACCAGTTAAGAAGTTTCCTCCCTTTTTCTCTTTTAGCCTTAAGATATAATATGCGTTTGAAATAAAAATATACAAAAAACACAAGTCTTAAATATAATGGCTAGTCTCAGGTGCAGTGTTTGTTAAAAAAAATTAGAGAATGTTTTTTTTTACTTTCATGTCCTAGCATATTATTATAATAAGGGTAATTGATTATAAAAACACGAACATGCATTTTTTGAGCTTCTTCTACTTTATTGTTTATTGTCATATTATGTACTTTTCATCTCTTTTATAAACTCTACTTTCTCGACAAATTAATTGAAACATGTCTTTTCCTCGTTATATTCTCATGCTCACTAAAATGTAAAGTGCAACTATATAAGTATAATTTTCTTAAAAATACCTATTAAAAACTTCTTAAAAAGTTATAAGAAAATAATTTAATTAATAGGTACAAAACAGTTAGTTAAATAATTTTTGAAAATTTCATTGAAACCAAAATCGACCTAATAATAATTATAATTTATAAAGCATATACAATACGTACCTAGTAATTATTATTTAACACTATTTAAATTTTTTTAATTTTGTATATTGTGCATTGTTTACTTCTATGGACTATGACTAACAATATTATCTTTACAAAAAACCAAGGAACTCGCTCTGCTATATAATAGGTTTCACGTGTTCATGGAATAATGTTAAAAACGTGATTACAAACTTACAAAAAACAATTATACACATTACACACACATCATACAAAAATCAATAATATACCTATTATTCCTCTCTCCACTAGGAATCTAAAATTATAAATTATATTTTTATACTTTTTCACAATTTTATTATTGTTACAGATTTTTATTTCTATAAGGTTTTTAGCTAAATACAAAATATTCGTTATTCTCAATTACATAATTAGTTTAAATAGATACTAATTAATAATGATATTATATTTTAATAAATTGTATGTTATTTAATTGATGATAATTAGTGATAATTAGTCATGTTTCAAAATAAAATTAATTATTGACGTGGTATCTGGGCACACTTTAACCGAATTACTATCAATTATTATCCATAGAATAATCATGCAAACTTAATAATAATATAAATTCAATAAAAATATATTTATAACAGAATAAAAAATTTGATCAGATATTTTAAATAGTATACTAAAGTTTGTTTTTAAATCATTTTTTTTTTTATATAAAAATATTACAAAATTTAATATCAAATTAATGAAAACAAAATTAGCATTTTCATTACACCAGAGATACACACAATCAAAAGGTATTAAAAAATAAAATTTTCATATAGAATAGAGTATTTTACCTAAATATTATTGTCAGAATAATCTTTCAGTCAAATAGTAGTTTATTTTTTTTCATTATATAGATGATTTTAGTACTTTAATATAATAAATATAATATAAGTACTACATTTTCTCAACGCCTGATATATATTATATAATATACAAAACAACTAATTCTATTCTTTAACAACGTAATTTTAAAAATTATCTTTGAGAAAAAAACGATTTATTTATTCTTCGAATACTGCAAAGATTATTGTTTTCAATTGTTAAAACAATAAGCCGTCTTAAGAACTATTTTCCTCCCTAGTGTTTTATTAACAAAATTATACTTTTTTTTGATTTTATTATAATTTAAATAGGTTTTATTTTAGTATTAAATAATTTTCTGTGAACTGTAAATGAAAATCTTAATTTAACAAAGTATTATCGATATTTTTTATGTAATAGAGAAATTATTCTCACTGACTTCGTCATCGATAGCAATATAGCATCTTTCGATAGAATATTATTAAAACTATTATAATAGTATAATCTCAATTTACGTTGTAATAAATTATAATGATAAAAAAAGTTCTGTACCTACCTAAATAAGCTATATTATTTCCACATTTTGAACGGTATGTTTCACAATTGTATTTTATATTTAATTAATAATACATAAATATTAAATAGTTCTTAAATCTTAATTTAAAAATTCCATCATAGGTACTCGTATTAAACAAAATAATTATCATCACGTACTTCATAGAATTAAAAATTTAAGACAATATTATTAAAACATTTGAAATGCATTAGGATTTATTATTACCACGAGTGTATTAGGTTATAATATGATAATATATTGTTATGAATCAGAAATTAAAAATACAATATAATAATATTCTGATTATTATGTTTAAAGTTTTAAACTATTATCTTGGATTATTAATACTTTATAAAACTAAAAGTAAAACAGTATGGCTACTGGAATTAAAATTTTAAAATATTAGAATATTTTTTTTTAATTAATAAGTGATAATTTGTTGTTTTTGTCTGTTGTTTTTATATCAGTCTGATTTTATCTACTTTCACAGGCACACAACCAATTGGTAGCTATGCTGGAGAAAGACAACTTTGTTGTTGATGACACTCAAAACATAGCCGGTGATGTGTCTCTGCCGATCAAAAAACTCCAAGAAAAAGATATTCGTATAATTCTGGGTAATTTCAATGAAACGTGGGCTAGAAAAGTATTTTGTGAAGCTTACAGGTAATTATATTATGATTTGTTACCTACTGAAAATTAATTTAATTAGTCGGATGTATTTTAATTAATGAAACCTTCGCTAATTTAGGGTCGGTATGGTTGGTGGCAAATACCAATGGCTTATAATGGGTACTTATGGTCCAACTTGGTGGAATGAAATGAGAGCGCCTTGTCCAGTGAAACATTTGAGTGCGGCGTTAGACGGGTGCATACTTACAGATTATCTGCCTCTATCCACTACAGGGGAAATCACCGTGTCTGGAATAGTGAGTAATGTGCCTATTTTCTTTATAAATCACGGATGGTGATCACCTAATATTTGTAAAACAATTTTTTTAAATTTTAAATTCACAATTAATACAGTGCGTTCAAATACTATTTGCCCCTAAATGTTGATAAAAACTAATTCGGAATTTACAGTACAATATTATTAGAACCTGGTAATTTAAATAATATTTTTTATGATATGCAAAATTGTTTAAGCATCCAATATTTTGTATTTCCAAAACATTGGCGATTAACATATTAGAACTAGTTAAAATCTACTATAATAAAATTATATAAATGATAAAATGATGATTATTAATTTAATATCGGACACTAATTATTTCAAATAAATGATTATATTTTATAGAACATTTCTGCTTAAAAACATGCAATATTCTAAAAACGTATGTTGACTAAACCACTATCATTAACTTTTGATATTTTTATATCATAATCTGAAAAAAAATACTTTTATAATGATGTTGGTATTTATTAATTAGATTAAACATTGAACAAATAGATTTTTTATAAAAAATATTTAAAGTTCATAAAAATTTGATACCCTCCCAAAATGTTGGTCTATTAGCCCACTCTTCAATTGTTATGGCTTACGATTAATAATTAAAAAACTATTAATTTAAAATTAGATATTTAAATAGGTATTAAGTATTTCAGAAGAGCTACAAATTATTAAATGAAACATTGTGTAGTTTACAGTGGATAGAATGCATTCTAGACCCCGTTTATCGTTCATTGAGTTATTTTCAGTATTTCAAGAGCTGCTTGCATAATGATTTTAACCATTTGGGCTCTCACTAAGCTAGTATTAGTATACTATACTAGTATTTATAATCAATGCTATCAGTTACACCACTAAATATTTCATAATGTTATATTCCATAAAATAAGATGACCATAGCCTATGAAATATGAAATATGAATAATATCATGAAATAACTAAGTAAAGCAAACTTTTTTTACCTAGTTCACCACTTTGTCTGTAAATAAAATTTTTGCGTAGCATTCAAGCGTAGTGTTTGTTCTTCTTTAATATTTACTTTCAAATTTATATCATCATTATTTTAATCTCACCTGTGTAAGGTATTTACGTTAAATTTATAAAATCGAGATGAGTGCCAAATACTCGATTTCTATTTCCTATACAACAGTTTTTTTTTTATTATTATTATTGAGTGAATCATGATAACATTTTAAATTTAATTTAAACTTTTAAAAGAATGAATACAAACAACTTATTTCTATATATTTCTTGGACATAATATTAGAGGGAACTTTTATTATAATGATGTATGGTCTGGTATAATTACACCCATACCCTTTGAATCTGTGTCATGCTCCATAAATAGAATAAAATCGTTTTCCAAAACATTGCGATAAATATAAACGACAGAGACAACATAACCATTGTGACTTCTGATGTAGAATAGATATAACGGGAAAAAAAAACGTCTTATCGCGTTTTTAGAATTTTCCGTGTAATTAACTCCTATGCACGAACACCACCTCTGTCGTCGTGGATATAGTAGCGGCTTTGTTACTCACGTTTCTCAGGAAATGAAATGAAAAAGAAAGGGAAAATAATTTACTTCTCCTGCAGAGAGAAACCAAGATGCTATATGGGTAGTGCAAGGAACTATTACGAAGGGAAAAAAGTTGGCCTCCTTTCAGGCGGCGACGAAAGCGAATACGATGCTAATGACCGTGGAAATTATTTACCCCGTGGCCCTTAAAACAACGATCGCCACCCTTTTCCTTCAGTGGAGTCTTAACAATGTAAATAACGACTTTGACTGATGTGAACGCGTCTTTAACAGACATGCTGTTTCATCCAGAATGTTTCGCTCGCATCACCCAAAAAGTCTCATTCAAACGACATATTTGCATTTAATGATATTTGAATTACTTTTTTACATTTTTGTATGTAAAATAAAAGTTATAATATCTATTTATAAATTATAAGTCAATATATTTTGTAAGCATTAAATGTGGGCATCACAAGTTCAGATAATGTGACTCAGCAATCGTAACGCAGATTTCTTTTTCGGTTTACTGCGATGGATTCTTTTTAATAATTTTAAAATTGTATTTCCTATTTTTCGATCCATTGTTAAAAATTATACAATGTACTCAGACTTTGTAATTGGACATCTGCCCAAAATAAAATCCGGCCATATAAAATGTGTAATAGTTAGTTTAAAACAATTTAAAATATAATAAACCGAGGATTAAAGAAAATAAATAGAAAAATTGAAATTAACTTTTTTGAATTTTCATATGTATCAAATGGTCGTAAATAGCCGTTAATATTTGTTTCCAATATTTTTCATAATATTCTATGAATCTATATTCTACATAGATGTGGGTTACTTATAACAACTCTATATTTTTGAAAGACTATCGTTAAATGAGTAACCACATGATAAATGTTTTTAGTTTCAATTTTAACAGTGAAAACAATTTTAACAATGAAAAAAAATTACCCTCATCACCCAGGGCTGTAAAATATAACATTTAATAAAATAATTAAATATAAAATCATACGTTATATTATACTGAAAAACAAATTCAATTCTTGTCATAACCATTGAACCATTCTAAAAATTTAAATTGCATTTATCATATTTTGTATTCAAATGAATACACTACCTATACCTATATGAAAAAATCAACATGCAATCAAAAGGTTAATATGTATAACATTAAATACAGTAAAATAACGATAAGTGTGTTTTGTTAAATATACTTTCATAGCTTAAAACCAGTGTTAATCATAATCATAATATTTAGTGTAGATTTTTCATTTGAGTAGTATCTATATAAAATCTTAGTCAGAATATCTCACATAAGCAGAACTCATGTCTTATTCTACAAGTTTGCAAGACATTAGCTAACGAGTCTCTAGGGAGACGGTCACAATATGTAAAGTAGAAAATGTATAAACAAGATTTGCATTGCACGTGCATGGCAAAATGTCTTGCCATATTTTAATGGGAAATTTGACATTGTGCATAAGAAATATTTAAATGTATTCCTGGCTATTGCCCAAGTATATACCCGCGAAATTCTATTCAATGCTTGACGTTACAGTGAAATTATTTATGCTCTGTAAAATACGTGCGGCATACCTTTTCCTCCTTTGCCCTATATGAAATTCTACTAAATAACGTAAAATGTTTGAAAAATGGATAGTATATTTCCCTTGCCCGTCGAACCAAATATTGCTTTTATACACCCACCTTCTCGTTTAGAATAATTATTTGATCATCGTTAAATAGATAAACCATTGAATTTAGCCACAGTGTACTTACATGCATAGGTAACAAATCAAATCAATTAGGTAACCAATTCATACACTTCTATAGTTCAGTAATGTGTAGTTTAAAATAAGACATAATATTATATTTTATATTTTACATCCTTGATTTTGTTTGAATACATGTATACAGAGTTAAGACAAAATAATAGCACCCACTACCCATATGTTGATTTATTAACTGTTCATATTCAAAATGTCACTCCTACTGCTTACATTTTTTATTTCTCTAATTTATCATATTTATAATATTATACTGTATTCATTCCTACCTATATGAATACTAATACATACTTATTCTCTTAATTATTTGTACACAATGAAAATTACAGCGAGTATAGTTTTATTTTCCAGATTTAAATTAGATAATATATAAATATTACAACTAAAACAGTACCTATCTACCTATACAGAATAATTTAATTTTAAATATTCAATGAAAAATAAAACACCTTGGTCATCTCAAGTTACTACCATATTATGACTGATTAGTGATTACCTACGTGATTTGTATAAATTGATATGTTAATTTCAATAACTTTAAAATATGTTAATTATTAACGATGAAAATAAGGTAATAACTTTATATGTTTTTCTTATAATAATAATTTCAATAATTCATAAAATAGTTAAAACACTGTCATTGAATGCTTATTTCTTTTTTCTTATTATTAAACTTAAATACTATTTTAGATTCTGGGTGGAACAGTTAGTGTATTGGTAATGATTTCAACTTCGAAGATGGTTTCTGAAAGTAAATTGGATCTAGTTAGTACTTTGTAGAATAAAATATAACAGACTCCTCTTACTTTTCAAAATAATTGGAAAAAAATAAATAGTTATTGAAAAACGGTATTTTACGGGAAACCAGTTTTTAACTAAATTGATATTGTTTTTTTGTTGTTATTCAAAAATGATGGACAAACAATGTCACCATAATACATATCTAGCATTTTATAGACGCATAAATTAAGAACATTGGCTCGGTGTGGCGTGGTTGTTGAGTTCAGTCACTAAACGTGTTCTGAGGCAAGCACCAGCCGGTGTCACTAATTCCTGATGGGTGACCGCCCGGGTCTTTAGTGACAAATCCTTGCCACACATAGTTGACCATATAATTGCCATTCAATAAAAAAAAACGTTTCTAATCAATATTAGACTGGTATTAGTCAGATCAAATCATAAATATCATTGGTACCGAACGGCATATTAAAAATATTACATTTTGATTATGTATTGCGTCCCACAGCAATAAATAAATACTGAATAGGTACCCAACCAAGTATAGAAATCTTTCCCACATATTATATAGATATGATAAACACGGTAGATGATTGAAATGCGAGTAATTGATTCAAATTTGATACGAAATTGACGGATGTACTTTTTATTTACAGACTTCAAAAGAATACCAGCAAGAGTACGACATGAGGCGTGGAAGTGAATACTCCAGGTTTCACGGGTACACCTACGACGGGGTATGGACCGCCGCTTTAGCTATACAGGAAGTGGCCCGTAAAGTGCACCAATCATCGCACGACAAAGGCATCTTGAATAGAACCATAGCAGACTTTCAGTACAGGGACAAAGAGTGGGAGGATCTCTTTCTAGAAGCTCTCACGAAAACTAGTTTCGAAGGAGTCACGGTAATAAATTATATTATTATGCACAATATATTGTGTGTGTTTACTGTTGTATATGATTAATTTTAAATATTTAATTTATATCAGGGTCCAGTGAGATTTTACAACAACGAAAGAAAAGCCAGCATATTATTGAAACAGTTTCAAGGTAATTATCAGTAAAATTTTATAATTTATTAAAAATATAGATTTTAGATTAATTTGTCATTCTTGAATATTGATATTTTGGAAGTAAATGTTCTAGAGTAACAGTTTGTCTTCAGTTTTTAGTTAAACTGTAGACTAAGTGTCCAAGTACAATAGTGATGTAAATACTAAAGCCTGGGCTGATTTCATACTTTATTCTGTTATTCAGATTTCAGATATTGGTTCAAAACCCGATATCTGATAAAGAAAACAATATAAATCACGTGATTTATAAAAAAATATCTTGCATTTCTCTAAGGGTGATTTATTATTTATAATTACCTTTTTAATGCCAAATTGAAATATTCTTTTGGTTAAATCACTTTACAATTTATTGATTAACACAATCATAAGTAAATATCATAGACATATTAATAATATATTTACTAAATAATATAGAGATTTTATTTGAACTCCAGATTGTTTAGTACCTGTTGTTAAAATACAAACATTCTTAGTACTCTCGACTAATTAAATGTTTAATCACTTAAAATTATTGTCTAATATTGAAGGGTTTAGGGGTCAGTGTATATTAATGGACATTTAATGCAACCGGGCAAAGTGGAAAAACATCATATCCATTATAACAGTAGTGTAACTGCTTACCCTATGCTAAGGCCTTTAATCTCGGTTATTATATTACTCAACTCTACACTTTAATTCATATTCCTTAGAATACTTTACATAGAACGTCGGAAACATTAAATGTCACTATATCTCAGTGTCTCCATCTTCCTATCTATTTACATACATACATACATACATACATACATACATACATACATACATACATACATACATACATACATACATACATACATACATACATACATACAAACATACATAAATATGAACAGTTTCGCCAAAAAAATCATGTTTGAGCTACCTCTTTACCTATAGCCTATAGGAGTTTCAAGTAATCTATTGACATGACTTTTTAAAAAAAGGTCCAGTAGTTTATTGAGGTTATTACCTCCAGATGAAATCGATATAAATATATAGAAAATTATATACGTAATAGGTAATAGGTATATATTTTATTTTCGTTCTATATTTTTTACCCATGTATTTTTTGATAAAAAAACTTCCAAGTTTTGATTTTTAACTCGCAACATGAAGTGATTACGATTTCATACTCTAAACCAGAATATTAATTTTGTTCTTAACTATGAAAATTAAATATTATTTTTAAGTAAAGATGATAGTGGAGTGCAACGGCAATGAATACCTTGAAAAATGTGTGGTACACCTTTGTAAACTTTAAAAGTTTTAACGTTAACTAATAGAAAAATATATCTTCTCAGAATATTTAAAAAGTCTTATAAGGTTACCAAACACAAAAGTATATTATAATATCTGCATATCTGCATTTTCTTCTTTACATATTTAAGTATTTCAAAGAATACAGTGATATTTTTAACATGTTTAAGGCACTTAGAAGTTATTTAAACAATATTATCAAATAATCTATAACATATACAATATACATAGTCTGTAGTTTATAATAATAACAAACATACAATAACAGATTATGTACCCACTTTATATCTAATGATAAATTGTCTTAACAAAATGTAAGTAAAAATTCTCGATAGTGAGAATATAGAGAGTATACAACATTTTGCCGCAGCATCTTCTTAAGTAAATTTATTTATGTCGACATTCACACATAAAAAAAAATGTTGATAACAACAAAATTGAATATTATATTAAGTAAACTTAGCTTCCATTAGTAAATATTTGTCTTAGAACTTAAATTTCGATATTAAGTTGTAAAATAACATTTTAGGTTTGAACATCAAGATATAACATTTTAAGTAATCATAAATGCGTGATTATTAAAATATTTATCTTTTTATTTTTAGTTCTTTATAATTAAAATAGTACCTATATTTGGATAATATTAAAGATATTTTTATGGTAAAATTACTCAATTCAAATTATGTACAATAGCCTTCTTTGATGAACCATTATAAAGAATCCAATAATTCGTGGCATCGTTTCCTTTTTGTCCTAGCTTATATTTTCTTCTCAAAAAAAAAAACTTAAATGAGAATAAAAAATTAATATTTTAACTATGTACAGCTAACATTTGTATCGCATTTTTAAAAGAAAATCTTTCGTTTTATAATTATTAATTTTCAAAATGATACTTCATGATTTTCTGTAGAGTATCTATATACCTACTTACTTAATTATAAATTCTGAGGAAGAAAAAATTCAATTATTTGAATTTTTCTTCACCCTATATCATTCATCATTTATTAAAAATCCATTATTAGTCTTAGCATTGATTATAAAAAGGTGGATAAGTGGATGTCGCTCTGCTGTACAGTAGGTTACAAGTGGGTCACCGTAATGGATGGTGTTAAATTTGAATTCAAATATATAATATCATTGTATAAGAAAAACGATTCTGAGCGAAAACGGTCAGTCAGCCTATGATTTTACCAAGTATATTTGATGATATTATTGTGAATAAAGTAATTTATATATAACCTATTTACGTGGAGCCTTGTTTTAAATTTTCAATCCTTACTACAAAATAATTATTAAATTTTAAATTTGATATATTTTGATACAATTCGAACTTTAAATCCTTATAAAAAAAAACTGTGCCTATGTATTTTTAATATTTTTCAACTGCTATTAGAACGATATATCAGGAACCTTATATTCAATTTTCACGCTTTTTTACCCAACAAATAAAAATTTATTGATATTTATAGAAAAAAAAACTAAAAAAATTGAAAACTGACAATGTCCGTAAACAGCTCAAAAAGAGTCAAAATATTTTCAACATTTTATGGTGTATAGAAAATGCTAATATAAACATTCAGTGAAATTTTCAAGTATCTACAGTCATTCGTTTTTTAATTACAATAAAATAAGAAAATCGTTACATGAGAAATCGAGTAAATATCAAATGTTGTAAAAATATAAATTTCAGACGCTCATAAAAATTTAATTTAAGTTTCTTCTAGACATTTTTTTTTTGATAAAGGTAGACAAACTTATGAGTAATCTTATATTACATATTCAAATTTTAGATTTAAAAAGAAAAATTTTTATGAATTCTCATCAAAATAATTTGCTATTTTTCGTGATTTTTCCGTATTTTGTCAAAATTTGAACTTTAAATGCTTATAAATAAAAACTGTGACTAAGGATTTTTAATTTTTTTCATCTGCCTTTGAAACAATAACCTAGGAGCCTTCTATTAAATTTTCAAGCTTTTTTACTCAACAGATAAAATTTTATTGATATTTATAGAAAAAAAAACTAAAAAAATTGAAAACTGACAATGGCCGTAAACAGCTCAAAAAGAGTCAAAATATTTTGTAAATTTTATGGTGTATAGAAAATGCTAATATAAACATTCAGTCAAAATTTCATGTCTCTACGGTCATTTGTTTTAGAGTTACACCAAAAACCAAATTCGATTTTCTCAAAAACAGATTTTGCGTAAAAATTCCCATTTTTCCTTAATTTTTCTTTTGTTTTTCACGTCGCTTGTGAAAACTACTGGGAAATTTTTACTTTTGACCCCCCAAAGTACCAACTAGATTCACTTTCCTATTAGAAAAGTTACTATTGAAGAAAATCCAAGCACTTTTACTGTCCTAAAACGTGATGACAGACACAAAAATTAAAAAAAAATTAAAAAAATAAATAAATAAATAAAAAAAAAAACACACATCATTGTAAAATCAATACATTCATCGCTTCGCTCAGAATCTAAAATGTAGAAAAAATAAATTTTTTTATTTATTTAAAAATATTACAAAAAATAAACTTATACTTTTACAACTCTTCAAGTAAATCCTTAAACATTTAAATACGTCTATGTAAATATTTGTAATACATCCAAAACCATTAAGCATTATTGATAACTGGTTTTAAATATTTGGCTACGTACTATTAATCATCGTAAATTCAAAATATCAAACATTCATATCTTATAGTTTTATATCAAATTTTAAGTGGAACATTTAATGGACTGACGTGTTTTTTTCGATCAACAGTAAATTTTAAGTAGTATTAGTAATAATTAATTATGGCTTATATTTAAGGTTTGGTAGTAAAATTATAAAGTAATATTATTTCTTACACCGATTTCAATGTAAAAAAGCGGGTAAGTGGATGTCGCTCTATTATACGGTAGGTTACAAGTGAGTCAATGTATAATGGATTGTATTAGACTTGAATTCATTGATAAAATATCATTGTATAAGAAAAACGATTTTTAGCGGAGACGGTTTGTCGGTCTGGATATTTTATATTGTTATTATTTATTATAGCCTGTAAATTGAATTATTATAATAATATTACTAGCGACCATCATCACAGCTTTGCCCGTGATTGGTTGTTTATTTTGTTTTCGGACGATGATATGTATAATTTTTTTTTTAATTTTATCGTTTAATGTGATCGGCAAGTGAATATAAAAAAACGGTTAATGAAAACGTATTGAAATGTTGCTAGCGGTATTAATGGTAAATTAATTTTTATAGCACTTCATTACCCGTAAAAAAATGCAAATCTTAAAAAAAATATGATTGTTCAACTACTTTTGGGTGTAACATGCTGCAGCCAGCATTAAGTGCAACTCAGCCACCCTGGTAGGCAATCCGACTACGTCGGATCGCGGACAAAGAGCAACTCTTTCACTAATCACCTTGGTAGGCAATTTTCAATAATTCGATTTGATACAAGCTTGTATTTGATCTGCCCAAAAAACCAATGGCAACCGATAGTAAATAAACACAAATAATTTCTACTGTTGACTGTAACCTATTGGAACTAATAATAAATAAAAATAAAATTTCCAATGTAAACTTCAATGTCCCTGTTTGAGCACCTCTTTAAGATGAGAATTTTGGCAAATCCATTCTTATTGCACGGTGAAAAAATGAGAAGAACCTCTATTCCAAATTTTAAGTTTGTACGTTGCGTAGTTATTGAGTAACGGCGATCAGTGACTAAGTAGTATTTTGATTTTATATGTATAGATAACCAATAGCGACCTTACAATAAACAAAAATATATTATTATTTAGTTTATTTTTTTCTGGACAGATGGCGCCGCTATTGTATTTTTTGACATCCAAATTTTATACTTCTCCGGTATAATATTTTCCTAAAATTGTATTACATAAGAACCTTCTCCTGAAAATTACGAACACAACAAAAAAATAATTAGTGAAATCGGTCTAGCCGTTCACGAGTGATGCGATGACCAATGGAAATAGGGATCCATTTTTATATATGTATATAGGTAGATTATTTTTTATTCGTTTCTATGGTGATAAACTGATAAACAAAGCGTTAGAAATTAAAATCAGGATTTTAGAGGCTTTTTCGTAATTTGTTGGTGGTTTTTCCCGTGGCATTAAATAACTATTGAGAAAATCAAAAAATGACCTCTTTAAAGTACCATCTTTCTCTAGTTTTCTAAAAGATAAAATACTTTATGCTGAAATCGAAGCACTCCTTCTGGTAGGAATTTTGTATACAAGATAAAAAAAATTAAATTAAAAAATTAAAAAATAAACACCATTGTAAAACCATTAGCTTCCTCTCTCCGCTCAGAATCTAAAAAAAATATTACCTATAATTTATTTATGTTGCATCATTAAATATTTATATAATATTTCACCGGCGATCTAAATTTTCAATATAACAATTTCCATTTTACGCTCCTTAAGCCAAGCGATTAACTACTAGGTACCTACATAGAGGCAAAATTACATTTTCACTACCCATTTATTATAAAATATTCATGATGAATATCATATTTTGCTTTAAATTAGTAAATAAGGGGGGAGGTGGTAGTTGATTTTGGTTGAAACAGTATGAATAGAGAAATACCTCTATAATTCAAATTACTTGAATATTTGGTATAAAGAAGATTATACATTTCTATATTCTATATCTTTGTACCTATCTTTAACCTATTAAAAACAGGGATAACACGTCGTTTACACTGGAATGTTGTTGTTTTGCCACACAAGCCGTGTATTTCTTATATTATATATTTATATAAAAATAAATTTTACTTTACTTTAGGGGACAAAGAAGTGAAGATTGGAGAGTATAACGGAGTGACGGGCACACTAGACTTGAGTGTCGGCGAAGAAGTGAAGTGGAGAGCCGGTGGCAAAGGACCACCTAAAGATCGGACTCTTACTATTTACGAAGACTCTCATGTTAACGTAGGCGTTTACATAGGACTTGCCGTTGCGGCGGTCGTTGGTATCGTCATTGCCACTGCGTTCCTCATTGTCAACATACGGTACAGAGATCAAAAGTAAGTGGTGTCTACGGCCTCTATATAAATTATAAATAAAACTTCATGAATAAACCGTACGCCACAATTAACTTACTCGGTATAAATTAATTTAACCTACAGCCATTGAAAAATGGAAAAATAATGTGTATAAAAGTTACCAAATGTGAAATATGTAACGAATACATTGGTACTGTAGATATAACTTAAATTCAATTATTTTAATATCAAAAATATATTTGGGATTTAGTAATTAGGTATTATTTTTAAACCCTTTGTGTTGAATTAAATAATTTATTTAAAATTATGCAAATGTCAATGTTATTAGTGAACAAAATATAATAAAATATAACAAATTACGCACGTAAATTAATGTTTTAAGATCCGAACAATATCAAAGAAGCACTAAAAAAATTCATTTACGAAAGCCATTATATAATTTTATTTTTAAATACTTAGCAAGTATAATTAATGTAAATATTCATTAAAAATTAAATTTTGCATGTATATAATTAATTTTTTTTTTTACTTCATAATATAATCCACAAGCTGTTACATATTACAAAATGAATAAGTGTAAATGATGACAGTCGTTATATGACTTGAGTAACGAGTTTAGGGACCTTCCGGTGAAAGAACTTAACAGTTGCTAAGAGTAATAATCTAAATTACTAAATAAAAAAAAAATTAATTGTTAGAATGATTATTTATACAATTACAATGTTACAACATGTTGGTTATTAAGTTAGTAGGCCCCGACTCCACCACCTTTTTAAGCTTATTCGTTAATTCAGGCTCCTATATTTACTGACGCAAGTCCTTTAATTATAGTGTATAAAATAAAATTAATAATTTGTCCACAAATAATAAACAGACAACACTCAACAGACCTTACTATTTTAAACAATTTTTTTTAAAATAAAATATTATATTTCCTTAATTTATTTATCAAAATATTAGCGAATATAATATATACTTACATTCAAAATTAATTGTTTATGTATCACATAATATAAAAAAAATATCTTTACATTATTAATTTATAAATATTAAAAACAAAATCGTGTATTGATGAATTTTAATATAATTAATTTAATTTTCTTGGTACTTGTAACGATTGTCGTACTATTACTATACTAATATTATTTACTAAATAGAGTTTAAGAATGATTATTTTATAATTTATTCTTTCCATAATCTATTTTATTTCAAATAAAACGTGGTACCTACTCTCTTCTTAAATCCTGATATTTCCTAATTGCGCGTGCAGCGTATTTTGAATATTTTTAATTTTTGCACTGCAATGTCTGTAATCCAAATTAATTTTATTATTTCAAGCCAGTAAATTATAAATTAATATAACTAATATTAATTTTATAGTTTTGAAACAATTATGCTGTAATTGAGTATTCTGTTAATGTTTTATAACGTACTTATGTCTAACCACGTAGGTGATAACAAAGGAAACAATTGCTTCAAACCACACAGTGATCCTTTCAATGGGGAACGACAGCAATTAAACTGCATATAGATCTATACTAAAATAATAGTCTTTTTTTTAATTGTATTTATTAAATTAATTTTTATTTCTTTTTGTGTAAAGAAACATCTTACAGGTGGTATGACACTACTTTTTTTTATTCATACGTTTATAATCTATTTTGAAACAAACGTTACAAACTCATATTCATTGAAGTAGGTATTTTATTAAACGGTACCTTTATAAAACTATATTCCACGAAAAAAACTGAAAAAAGCTATCGTTTAGACGTCATAACATGTTTAATAAAATATGTATGGCTCGTTATGAGAATAACTTGAAAAGCGACTTTAATTTGTATACACATTTCCATTGTGTAAGTTACCTATACAAAATGTTTAATGTAATTTTGTTTTTTAAAATTTCTGTCAACCTGTGTTTGTTGATGTTTGTACGAATAAAAGGACCAACATTAACTGTGTACGCGTGGAAATTATAATTATTGGCCAATTATCACCAGTACAACAATAGTACCTTCCTATATATTGCAGAATATATAGAGACGATAATTATTAATATTTATGTACATTATTATATTATGTTTACTAGTATAATTGTAATGCGCAATGCAATAATATTAACAGCTACAACACGCTTATCGCATGTTGCAGGTACATAAAAATGTCCAGCCCCCACTTGAACAATTTAATAATCATCGGAGCTATGTTGACGTACAGTAGTGTCATATTTCTGGGTCTCAACAGCCGGATGACCAGCATAAACATGTTTCCGTACATATGTGCGGCGCGGGCATGGTTGCTGATGGCCGGGTTTTCATTGGCATTCGGTGCGATGTTCTCGAAAACCTGGAGGGTGCATTCCATTTTTACGGACATCACCATCAACAAAAAGGTGAGCTCAGCCAAACTGTTCGGTGGAACCAAAAAAAATCTCATTTAAAAAATGATAACGAGTCGACGAGCGATTCGACTACCACATTTAAATAGTAGGAAGTGTCCAGGTATTTTATAAATTGTATAAAAAAATATAAAATTATACACAATATATAATTATGTGTTGAACAAATCGATGCGAAAAAAAAATGGTCGCTTTATTCTATTTATTCTTTTTTTGTTTAGTTGCCGCAGATCTCAATAGTCATTCAAAACGATACATTAGTTTTAGAAATATACTCTCAGCAACGCCAAACTTTTATAAAGTACTTTACGTTCTAAAGGCACAATAAAAATAAATCAAACACTAAAATCTTTAATGTTTTGATACATACTATGTAGATATAGAATAATTAAATATGTATATATTTTATTATTTTGTATATCAAAAACACGTGTTTCAAATTATTTAGGTACTAAACCAACACGAATTATTTGTAACGTTACAGATCGTAAAAGACACACAGCTTTTCCTCATGGTTGGCATATTGTTATGCATCGACTTAGGAATAATGTTCACGTGGCAGTTTTCAGATCCATTTTACAGGGAAACTAAACAAATGGAATCATACGTAAGTAAAAACTTGAAGCATGGCAGCGAATATTAAAATATATCGACCTCATGTATACAATGACATAACCTAGGTACTGTTTTCCTTCATAATCCCGAGCCTTAAAACTACCTACGAATATCTTTCACACTAAACATAGAAATACCTACATAAACGTAAATTTTACATTTATATACGTAACAGTTTAGTGTTTAAACTTCAGTATATTATCTAACTACTTGACATATTCAAATATTTTAGACTTAAAAGTTTAATTTCTATTCAAATATTATAAACTGACCATTAAATTACAAACGAAGTTAGATGAGGGTGCGTATATAATATTAACGTGGCATAGCCGCATAGGTACATATAGTAACACGTTCTAGTAATCAGTTATAGTATATAAGTTTAATATTAAATTCAAATTGTAGACAAATAGAAGAGCAAATTAAATTGTGTTTGGAAACCATCAAGTAAATTAGGTACACAATGATTATAATTTCAATATTATTCAAATTGCTGTTTTTTTGTTTTTATTATTATGTGTTTAATAAACAATCTCTATTTATATCATGAACAAAACTTATTTAAAAATACTACATTTTATATTTCTAATAATGTAGATGAAATAAGCTTTACGTTAATCTAATATATCAACTTGAAGAAACATACAATTATTTTTGGTAATAAACTTTAAAATTTAAAACAACATTTCTCACAATAAATTGAACAACCTTTTTAAGTCAATAGTTTAACTATTTTTTTTAGTCTGGTTTGATAGAAATTTTCCCAAAAAAAAGAAAGATATTTCTATCAAATAGTTTTTAAAAATATCTTAGAATTACCTTTGAATTTATGAATAATGTGTGAATGTGAATTATAATTTTAATCAAAAGAATATTTATTTAATTACTTAAACTATAACTAAAAAGTACATAAATAATAAGTTAAAAAAAAATTGTTCCTAGAAAAAAAATAAACAACCACCAAAAACGACATTGTAAAATATTTAAAACAGCAGTTGATGAAAAAAATAAAAATAATTACATAAATATATTTTTAAAAACAACAAGGAACAAGAAAAAAAAGGTTGTAAATGAATCCTTTGTACTGTTTTAAAATTAAAAGCACACTTGGTTAGTTCTGCCATAGTGGGTACGTGTTTGTACTTTGTTGTTAACCTCGGGTTGTATAGTCTCCAGAATAATATATAATGGGTGTGGTGTTGCAAACGATCCAAAAAACATTTTCACAGGGTAACTTTAGCAAAACTCATGGTCTTTCGTGTTCACGCTTGATCCGATTATTCAGAGGTCACGAAAACACAAAAAGTACCATAAGGAATAGCCTGGGTGCCACTAATAAGTGTATACAAATAATGTTATTATAATAATTCGTGACATATCTTTCTTTCTTTTTTCCATACGATGTAAATATTTAAGATATTATTAATTTATTTTGCAGCTACAATTTATACTTTGAATGAAATGATGATTGTGAATTGTAATTCATAAACTAATATAATTATTATTTGTCTTGTGCGGTTGAGGCGGTGCAAACATATATGACCCAACTATATGGTAGTTAAATATAATTTATAAATCAAAGACCGAACGTGTGTATCCACGCTATTATTCTAATATAAAAACACGTTTCATGTATTTCACCTTTTTTTTCCCATTTAAACTATTTAACTCAGCTGAAAAAGTGTAAAATAATAATAATAATAATAATAAAAGGCATTATTGAAATATTTACTCGGGTGCCTATCACCGTTATTTTATTATTACATAATATTTTATACATTCAAACGTTGTGTTCTCTACAGCCGCACCCGCACAGTGACGACATTGTGATCATCCCGTGTAACGAGTACTGTCAGAGCGATCACATGACCGTATTTCTTGCCATCATATACGTCTACAAGGGTTCACTAATGGTACGTGAACGTTTTTTTCTTTCTTATTGTTTTTTTTTTTTTTTTTTACCGTAGGCGAGATACGGTGAAAAGTATAAAACTTACCGTGGTACATTTTTGTGTGCTCGCGTTTTAGGTCTTTGGAGCTTTTCTAGCTTGGGAAACCCGACACGTGAGTATACCCGCGTTAAACGACTCGAAGTACGTGGGCATGAGCGTGTATAACGTGGTATTGATGTGCGTCGCCGGTGCGGCAATTTCTTTCGTCCTGAGCGACCAACAGGACGCGTCTTTCATCATCATATCAGTGTTTATATTGTTTTGTTCCACTGCCACGCTTTTCCTGGTGTTCATACCGAAAGTGAGTACCAGACATATTATGAGAATGTCACTGTAACCATTCCCGTTCCTATTTTCACTGTATGTATGTATTGTACATGTACAGGTACAACGCTGAAAATTATCACATTAAAAATCTAGTTTTAAATAATTAGAAACAGCTTGATATTTCTATAATTTGATGTTTTACAATCGTCTTACGAATGTAAAAAAAATACGTATTTCATTCAATTTATCAATCTATTGAATTCTCTGAAATTAAATTAAAATAATTTGAATTACTCAATATGCCATATACCCAAAATTGAATCTATCTAGAATAGAACTACCTACTCTTTCTAAAATTATTATTTTTATACAGATTGTAGAGTTAAAAAGGAATCCACAAGGAGTAGATAAACGAATACGAGCTACTTTAAGGCCAATGTCTAAGACTTACAAGGATGTTTGTGACACAGAAGAACAAATTCGAGCACAAAAAAATAAAAACCAACAATACAGACAGCAAATACTGGACGTGGATCGAGAAATCGATGCGATGGTATTAAAGATAGATACGTTCCGGGCTCTCAAGTTATCAGAAATCAGTTAGTTTAAGATTATTAAAAATAACTATTAGAATTTATTTTTACATAAATATGACTTTGTCGAAATATGATTGATTTCTATATACATATAATTACAGAACTGAAAAAAATATCTGAAGAGAAACAGACTAAAGTCGATGTTATACAAGAAGAAGATTCAAATGGTGTTATAGAAGTACTTGCAGTGCCCGAACAGTTTTCTCCAGAAAAGTAATATTTTTTGTAATATTTAACGCTTTCACCTAATAATCTTTGTTAAACCCTAAAAAATAACTTTGCCTGAAACACGTTAAGTATAATGCAACCGTTTAGTTACACCTGTATGAAATATTTTTTTAGATTCGTGATATAATATAACTTAGGTACGGTTTTACTTTTATTATTTATTGAAAACATTTATGAATGGATTATTTATTTTCCATGCTCATTCAACAATTTAATTAAGTGAAATATTTTTTTTAATTATATTATTATCATCAAAATAATTACGAGGACATAATTACTTGTTATTAGAACAACTACGGGCATGGACGATTTGAAAAAGAAGTATCACCCGTTGGCCGTTAGTGACAAAAGATTCTTTATTTTATTGGATTTTCGATTTTTTTAATTTTTTAAATACTTAATAAAAATATAGTGAGGCTTTAACTTATTAAATTCCAATTAAAATTTGAAAGCAAATATCGCTATTTTCAAACAATATCAACAATTAGTGATTTTTTATTTCAGAAAAACTTGTCAAAGGCATACCAGGATCCCATCTATTTCTATCGAACCGGCCAAACCACCAGACGAACCTGTGAGCTTCACGCCGTCTCCTACACGAGTATGTATTATAACATTTTGCTCCAAGCTAGAACTTTTTATTGTTCACTTTTTTAAAAAGAAAAATGTAAAAATATTACACAGAAATAAAGGTTATTTGTTTTGTTTTTTGCTAACTTTGTTTTGACATTATTTATATTGTCTCTTTAAGAGAAATTGTCAGGACCGGAATATTAAAATGAATTTTCATTCTAAATGAAAAATAATGTAACTTTTCGAAAATTACGAAAGCGTTTTTAAATAATACTTGAATAATAAAAAGTATTTTCCTCTCTATTGATCCGTTTATTACAAAAATTTCATATCCAGTAAATAAACTATATTATTATTATTACATCCCACTAGGTCAAAGCCGAAATCATTTTTTTCTAAAAATTGTTTCAACTTAATATTAACTTGTAATAGAAACATTTCGTGTGGTTAATTATGTACCTAATTATAAAAGCGAAAGTTCTCAGTTAAGTGTAACTGGATTTTTTTCGCTTCGGTAAAATTACAAGGGACATCCATACAGCCATAAAATTATAAAATAAAATAAAAATAAAATAAATATTTTCAGAATATTCTTTTCTTATTCAGGAATTGTTTGATTAAAATACATGTCCAAAATAAATAATAATAGTATCAAGAATTTTATTTTTTTTTTTTTTTTTTGAACGGCTACATAATATTATTTTTTTTTTTGGAAATATTGTTCAGATGACGCGGAATGTGAAAAGTAAATGTGTTGTAGATTTGACTTTCTAAAAATAGATATGATGGAAAAGGCTACTGGAAAACTTGTTTGTAATATATTTTGTCGTGCCTTTTCACAGTCGTGTGGCACAGGCCATCAGAGGCGGGCCAGTGGTAGTGTAACGACGCCACAACACCAGTCGGCCGCCGCTGCGTCCCACACGGCGGCGGCCAATTGTGCACACAGGCGGCCGTCGATGCCGCAGACCAAGAGGACGTGCCAACAACCCACGTTCGTGCACCAGGACGAGCTGTGGCTGACGCAAACGCAACGACACGCGAACCGGTCACCGCCGCCCGTCACCAGAGGATTGCTCAACAATAATGCGGATTCGCCGACCGACGACGGTAACCACGGCGTCGACAATTTATGATTTATTAACATTATAGACCCATCCACCTCCCATAACGAGCACCGTGACATACACCCCGAGGATTGTCAGATTGTCACTATCTAGTGACGATTCAAAAGTCCTGTTATCCCATATTAGGCCATAGGGATTTATAGGCGTAAGTGATAGATCGCATACAAGTCCAACGGTCATCGTTATAAGCTGGTGAATCACCTCAGTGGCTCCACCGACACATTAAAAGTTTGTTTTCATTTGCAGAAGAGGGAAACATTGAAAATCGGTTTTGTTTTCCATCGGAAACTCGTGTACTCAACTACCGTGTCCGACTGTCGATGTAGGTCATAAGTCATAACCAATGAAACCAACACCAAATTATCTGTTTCAGTATTTTCCACATATAATTAATAGTTATTTGTTTGTAACAATAATATTTCGACTAATTAAATGGTTTTTTGTTGAAACATTTCAAGTTAAGTGCCAAAAGTTGGTATCTCAATCTAAAATTAATGCAGACAAAATATTTTCATAGACTCGGAACAGTAGAATCGAAACCATTCGTATCAGATCTGTTACTTATTGATTGTAGTAACATAGCGTTTAATATTTCTTCTATCTTTTATAATTCAACTTATGAAGTATAATTTAAATTTAAATTTTTAATTTTTAATTTCTATTTTGGTTATTGTAAATAATATTCTTTATCCTGCATAAAACTAGTGGCAGAACACTGATATTGTTTTACCTTTAGTTCTGATAAAACTATAGATAGTATTCTAATATTATTTGAGATGAAAAATCGATTTAGAGGTGAACTGAGAAAAAGAAAGTTTAAATTGTTTCACTTTTTTTTGTATACGTTATTTTTTTTTAGTTATGTGGTTTTTGTCATTTTTATGGAAGAATGACATTTTTGTGTAAGATGAAAAAAAAACTATTAATTTGACTCAATGTCTCAGTATTTACATATTTTATCATTCAAACCAAAAACCAAAAGCGAATAAAAAAAAAACACTATAGTTCGTACATATTTTGTCTTGGAGCAATAAAGCCGCTACATATTGTGTACAAGTATAAACTTTCCCATATAATTAGATATTCATTAAATATCTTGTGAAAAATTGTGGTGAATTTTCAAACAAAATTGTTACTTATTAGTGTCTTGTTAGGAAGGCATTGGAGTTTTAAAGGTTGTAGATAATTATCTATATAATATTATAATATAACATAACTATATACATGATAATAGGTACCTTTATCAATATCAATTTATTTAATTTTTTTTTTTAACAACCAATACCTACTACTTATGTAGTTATGTGTACGGTATGTTATGACCCATGATGCAATTTGTTTTTGGTCAAGTTCTAAAATTTAGTTCATATATATTACTAATATATGAAAAACGCAGGCAAGTGGGTTAGGTCATAACATTATCGTTATTCTTCGTTTAAAAATCTATAATTCAAACTTAATATTACTATTAAAGAAAACTGTGTAAGAATATTTTTTAGATTTTTTGGTTACAATATTAAATACTTTTGAGAAACCATGTTTTAAATTCTCAATTCTTAACTATACAAATTGAACATTGGAGAATTCATATGGCCATTAATGAGGTAATGAACAAATTATATGTACATCCACCAATTCCAGTGTAAGCAAGTACAAATGTATTCAACAGTCTCATATTTGTATGGTTTCAATAGAAAATAGAATTTAAAAGCTAGGTTTAATTTAAAGAAACGATTTTGGACTCTTTTATATGATTTACATTCTAATTTATTATGTGGGCTCCAGATGGGCCATATTCTGAAATAAACCAAACTAGAGTTTATTAAAGCGCTTTAAGATATCTAAGGTCTGTAAACTCGGAGGAATGACGTTTGATAATACCTAATGATTTTGAAGATTTCTTCATGATAGATTCCATGTGTTCACGAAAACTTAAATCATGTGACAATATAATGACGAGGTCTTTAACAGATAAAGTATATCGTTATTGATAGTTAAAAACTTATATTAGTTAAGTTGTATTAGATATTCTATAAAAACTCATCGAATGACTTTTAGATATGTTTAAACTCTTTCCCTAACATTGACACAATTTAATCAACATTTAAAGTCAATTATGTATAGTTATACAAGCATTGATAGAAGATACTCGATCAAATGATTTTAGGTCATCGGCAAATACTAATATTTGACTATTTTTAAAAATAGGTGAGATGTTAATATTAGTTAACTGTTGATGGTTAGTTAAGTAAGAGTGCAACCATGATAATAGTGGATCAACACACATATTATTGAATATTTGTATTAACATTTTTTTTTTAAACTGTTTTTTTTTTGTTCATCAGAGGACGACAGTTCATCGTCGCTGACCACGGCCAGTTCCATGCACCGTTCAGTGTCCGAAAAAAGCGGATCTTGCGGTGGTGGCGCGTCATCATCGTCCACCCGGAACCGGGGCCCGGGGCTCAGACGGCCTTCGGCGCCGCACATGCACAGCACGCCTAACGTGTACCATGGCCGGAGGCGCGAGTCTGGAGGCTCGACGGGTGGAGGATCGCCGACAAACGCGCCAGGTTTGCCACCGACACTTGGCGGCGCTGGCATGTCCCGGGTGAACACGTTGTCGGAAGGCGAGCTGCTTGACGTGGCCATTCTGCCAATATTCCAAAAGCTTTTGACCGAGAGGCGAGCGCACGACTCGTTGACGTCAACATCGCAGCACCACCGCAACCAACACAACGCTCACACACAGCAGCATCCACAGCACCACCACAACAGGGCGTCGATCGCGTCGTGTCCCAACATTGCGGTCAAGTGCGACATCGTCGAGTACCTCTAATTGGCACGCGTTTTGTCTTTGCCAGTGCCATAGCTGCCAAACGGATTTGAAGAGTACGATGACGTAGGTGGGTCAATAATATAATGTAATCTAATACAACTATGCATATGAAAGCCAAATACCACTCACTTATCGCTATTTCTCAAAAATGACCAAACGTGTGACCTTAAATTTGGATTTTTGGTTTCTCTAACAGTCTAGATCACTAGATGTGCAATAAGATTTTATCAAAACAGCCCAAATAGGTAACTGTGTTAAAAATCTGTGCAGTTTTAACAGAGTTTAAGAAAGGGGAAATTCACTTCCATTTAATACAACGCAGTGAAAAATCAACGAGTTATGCAGTATAAATGTGAAATGAGTTTTTTAGTAACAGATAATCTCAGAAACTATGAATTCGAACAGAGTTTATTTAAATTTAAAGAATACATTACGGAGCAGTATTTATTGTTAAAAGCATACTTGTATAGACCATATTGTCGTCATCTGGGGGAACACCCATATGTTGTCAGGGCAACCAACTTGTAAGGGCTGTGCACTTGTCAGGGCTACACATTTGTATTTTGTCAGGGCAGCTAACTTGTCAGGGCTACACCCGTAACTTGTGAGGGATAAAACTTGTCATGGCTACAAGCTTGTCACGGCTGCATACCTTGTAACTTGTCAGGGCTACAAGCTTGTTACTTGTCGGGGCTACACGTGTAACTTGAGAAGGATAAAACTTGTCAGGTCTAAGAATTTGTAAGGGCTGTGTACTTGGCATGGCTACACATTTGTAATTTGTCATGTCAACAAAGTTGTCAGGGCTGCATACTTTTGTAACTTGTCAGGGCTACAAAATTGTAAGGTATGCATACTTTGTAACTTGTCAGGGCTACACATTTGTATTTTACACTACAGGGCTACACTACTCTTAAAGTGTTTTTCTTAAATATGAAATGACATATGTCATAAATAAGTAGGTACCTATAACCATCAACTTTGGTCACCATTAACATAATGCGATATATGATGCAATATTTATAATTTTTAATAATGTTTCACATGTCTCTCAAAAAAAGGTAAAACTTTATTGGTCGGGGAGAAAAGAATAGATTTACGATGACGTACTTTTAGTCTATTGTGTAAGTTTACACTACACTTTATAAAATATTCACGCGATTGCTATTGAACACTGCGGCCATCTCTGCTGTCTTGACAATTTTTATTTATGTACCTAGGTACCTTCCTGTTACGTACACCTTCATCAAAATTTGCTTCGATCAACGGTACCTATTAATAATATAATACATAAAACTCATTTTCCATAAATATATAATATGTGATATCACAATGCCTTTAAGTCACGTAAGGCGAGCATAAAATCCTGTTTATTATTAATATAATTTAACACATCTAACGGTATATATACCTAATATAATGAATAAAACTTTGTGTACGTATAATCTTCTAGGCCTATAAAAATGCAGATAGGCTTATATAGTATAATTAATTTGAAATAAATAATAAGTTACTATAATATACAGGGTGGGCCACGGGAATAGGGACACAAATAGACGGGTTTTTCTCAACGTTGAATGTGAGTATGAACGTCTAGATAAGCTCATTCAATCCGTCAGATAATGCCGTTTCGTTGTCACTATGGAGCAGTGGAATGTCGTTCACCATGTGTTTGCGTACGACGCGTTTGTGAAAAATAATGAATCGTTAGTTAAGGTGCAGCGCGCATTCAGACGGTAAGACTCCGTATTTTCGGGAGTTGTTACAGGACGTTTGGGACCATTTCGTTTTTTTGTATTATTAACTGTCCCCGTTTGAAAACTATCTACCCACCTCATAATTGTTTTCTCATTGAGACGTCCGACGCTGAAGTGAAGTCTGAATGTGCGCTGCACCTTAACTACCGATGCATTGTTTTTCACAAACGCGTCGTACGCAAACACAACTATACTCCACTGCGCCATAATGACAACGAAATGGCATTATCTGACGGATCGAATGAGCTAATCTAAGCATTCCTACTCACATTCAACGTTGAAAAAAACCTGTCTATTTTAGTCCCTATTCCCGCGGCCCACCCTGTATATTATAGTTCAAAATGTATGTTTTTTTCAATTACGATGATATTAATATTATACATCTTTCCACATAATAATTGTATTAATATTGCAGCATAAAAAAGGTATAACCAAATAAGAACCTACATCAAAAACTCTAAAAATCAATATTAGTGTGTGGAGGCAACCTGAGTTAAGGCAGCCATGCAGTTCGACGGCGTATATGTGATTGTCAGGTATTGCCCGCTCACGAATTATGTTAGCGTATGGTAATTGTCGTGCGATAGTAGTGGACTGTAATAGGAAAATGGAGAATGGGTGACGAAAAATGAAAGTGAGAAATAACAATGTCGTTGAATTTCTGTATAAAAATTATCAAATAAATATGACGTATATTAACCGTTGCTACAGGAAAAAAACGCTTAAATACTATGTTAGTAGTAGGTGGGGGTCGACCACAAGCGATCGCCAATACAACGGGACAAAAATGACAAATAATAAACTTATAAAAATAATAATTCAATGGTCGAGTAAACAATAATAATAATAATAAAAGGTGGATGATAATAAAATGTGATTGCGTAGACGGTACGACCTGATACGGAGTAGCTGGACAATCTGCGTCGGTGGTGAACAGCTGATCCGCGTTCGGTGGTCGACGCGTGCGTGCGTAGGCTGTCGTTGGACGACGGCCAATAATGACTGCGCGTGCGGGTAACAACGGCGGTTACGACACTACGCGTGCGGGCGCCGGGGCGCGTGCGAATATTTTGACTTTAAAACAAACTGAAGCGAGGACGAAATGGATACGACGTGGTTTGACAAATATCTTATACCCAAAATGATACGCGGTCACGGCGAGGGCGTGACACGGGAAAGTGCGAGGTGCTCGGACGACTTAGTAGGTACACGTACCAGTCGGAACGACCAACCACGTGGCGCGAGGGGCTACGGGCGGCTGAGCGAAGCTTAACGAAGCTGAACGGTTTAGCGAGGTGCTCGACGCTGTCGTAACGATTGACAACGAACGTGAGCACTATACTGGTGAGCAAAAACGGCTCGGACGGGCACGGAATCATAAAACGGATATTGACGGCGACGGCGCACCGGTTCGCACATATACCGGACACACAGACGACAAAAACGAGCGATATATTTTGTCAAGACGGCTGAGGACCGGCGACTTTTTGACTTGCGACAGCGACTGCGATTTGCGACTGCGACTGAAAGGTACTGCGTCGGACTAGCATGCGGCGGGGAAGAGACCGCCGGCGGTACACAGATAACGGAACGGTCGCGCGTTGAACATTATCCGCGACGATAACGTTAGGGTAAAGTCCAAACTGGCATACGCACCGAACAATTAGTTTTTAAACCTGGGAGTTTAAAAACTGGTAAAATAAGTTTATACTATTCTAGATAGTATATTGAAAACCACTGTGTGACGGGGAGTATAAGACCATTCCCTCGGGGGTTTTTACACCTTTAGCCATAATTCTCGAGGGCGGCTCCTTCACGCCTTTGTGACGCGGTCGCATCCCTCCGACGGGTTAAGTTCAGGGCGCCCTGGCGCCATGCTGACGTTCCCCCGCCGGCTACTCCCGTACGGGGTAGATCGGTGGGTCTCGCTGATCCGCGTCGGCGAGCGCTGGATTCGACCCAGGCAAATTCCTCCCCTTCTACTAAGGCGCTACTCCCGACAGCCCCCGCGAGGCCATCCACATATGTCGCGGACGCGCGGCCGGCGAGCGCGAGCACGCGAGGTACACGCGCACGTCGGCCGGACGCACGCCACACAGCTCGACGGGCACTGTTACCGTTCGGGCGTTAGCTAAGTCGGGTTTCCAGTGGGGCTATCCTCGTCGCCCGCGAGATGAGATTGAAGGATCCGTTATCCAGAGTACTCACAACGACTCTTTTCCCACTAGCATCGGCGTCGGGGCAGTTGTTTACGCTGTCGCGACGCGACTTTTTATGAGTGGTACGGTTTTACTTTGCCGGGTGCCGTGTCCGTACCGAATGCTCGGGTTTTGATTGCTTGACGGAGGGTGTCCCCCAGTCGGACTTCCACCTTGCACGTGTTCGCACACGAGTTGGTCGGGCCCGTGTGCTCTCAGTCGGGTTCGTGCTAGAAGCGCCAGCGCGCCGACGGAGGTCCGCGTCTGCTTCCCTCGTCGTGCTCTGGCGCCTCTCGCCCAAGCTCACTGGTTTGTCGCAGGTGGTATAGTTCCCCCCACTTGGGTAGATGGTTCCCGTGCGAAAAAGGAAGGTGCCCTTCATCACCTCGGTCATCGTTATACGAGGACCCACGTCGGGGTCTTTTGACGTGCCTATCAGGTCTCCCTATCCTCAGTGCGTTGATACGCCCGGAACACGGTTATTGGTTTTTCCCGTGAGTCCGCGCTCAGCGTTTCGGTCCGCTCCGATCGCTTGCACCTTAAGCACGGATCTTTTTCGTAGCTGACGGTCGGGCAGTCGTATGTGTAAGCAGATGCTCTGCGATCCTTGAGGACCTGCATTTGGCAAGCTGCCCATCTCTAGATAGTATATATATCTAGATAGTATTCTAGATAGTATATACCAATATGCCATCATACATAGATATAACTATACCTAACTTAACGTCCAACAAATGGCATTTTATTATCCACAATCCACGTGATCGACATGTTTTCCAAACTATATGGTTTTGATTCCTTTCAATTAATCAATGCATTAAAACCAAAAATTAAAAATGAATGTCAATAGAATGGGTGGAAATGGAGTCAAATTGGAAATTTTGTATTTGCGCTTTCTCAGTGGAAAATATCAAAGAAAATTTTGAGTATATATTGTAATTTGTAATACACTAATATAATTAATATACTCAATGATAATAGCTCAAATTCGAAGTAAATATTATTTAGGTAGGTATTCTGTATTCATTTTTAATTATAAAAAATGGGAACCATCCGCACTCTGCAGTAGTAGGTATAAACTATAATCTATAAGGAATAATATCTGTAAAACATTACACATATTATTTCCACCTACACTCGACGAATAAACTTGAAACAAAACAAAAATGTTGGACTATACTATATTATAACTTGTAACTTATAACGGGTTGGTATATGATATTACGTCGAGTGTGTCTTAAGTGTTTTTTTTAGTTCCTGCAGTATATCCATATTGTTATAAACCCATTTCATTAGTAATATAAGTATTTGTAATATAAGCATTTCTTTGACATATATATGTAACCATGTATCCGCCGTAGGAACGAGCACGGCCGGCGTATATGGCATTCTGCTGCATGGGCACTTTTCAGCCACAGCGGGCCCGCCCGACCGCGCTCGTCCCCAAGGCGAGTCAGTCGTTGTCAGTCCAACAGAACCTCTACAAATCCGTGTATTTTTGTCTTAACATAGTGTTCAAATAATAAAATAATAAAATATTCCCCATCGACCACCACATCATCATTTCATAGATTCATAATAGTAATAAATGTATGATTATTATTTTCAGAAGACAAATCACACATTACGGGACCAAGAAACGACGACGTTCCAACGCCACGCACGCTCGAGGCCGTTTAAATCGTATTATAATTATTAATTAATATTGTTGTTTTTTTTTCTATTCTATTTTTGTTTTGTGTTTTATGTAAATTACATTTTTAGAGAGAAAAAACATAAAGTAAACGAGTTCTATCGATGTAGATACGAGAAAAAATGTTATGTAGTTCCTTAGTTTCGTTATTTACATTATGATATTGTTTTTGTCAATTAAATAAATTAAATTGTTTTCTCGTGTTATTTAGCCATAATGTATATTATTATTATTATATGTATATTGTTTTATATAAAAGTGTATGCGTGCAGATTGAATGGATAAAATAATATTCGTATCAGAATGAAAAAGCAATTTTAGGACAATCTTATAATACTACTACTACTATTACTACCTATTTTTTTTGTTTTTTTTTTATCTTTGAATCAACGGACCGAAATAAATTCTTTAATAAACCATGAAATCATACAATAATTACAAGACTTGCGTCTAAACTTCGTCAATACGGATTCATGAATTACGTCTAAATAATCATGATAATTAAAAACAAATATATAGGTTTCATCTAAATTATCAAACTATCGTAATAGCGATCGCTTACAGTTTTTCTTTAACAAAAATAACAACGTTACCTACATGTCTATGCATTGCACCAGAAAACTATTGTTCACTTCTCAGACCAGTGAGCACAGTGACGTACGCAGTGGCAGGGTTCTAGAATTCTGACCCCCCCCCCCCCTGAAATTTCTTCCTTTTACAAAAATATTTTACTTACCACAATTTTAATATACAGAGACTGACAGAGGCGATCAATTGTTGGTAATTTTTAATAGATATAAAATAAATTGTTAAATATTACAAAGACATCGATAATCATAGTTGCAGTTTTTTGCCTGACATTGTCTTCCATAATCGTCGTATGGTATATCATCATGTACCATCGTCCGTCGATTAATACCAATTTTATTTCGACCCGAAAAGGCTCTTTAGATGACCAGGTTAAATGCTCGAGTATTCTAAATGTAGACTAAATTTGAGACTAACTATAATTTGCTATCACAAATTATATAAAAATGGTTTAGAAAAAAATAATGTAAATTATTTACTCAGGTAAAACCCTAACCGAACTTATATCCTGTGTCGCTACTGGGCGTGCAGCCTATTGTCTAAGTTGTCTCATACTAAGGGCGATGATAATGCCTCTATCACTCCTCTTCCTTCTTAGCCTTATCATGATATATGATATGTACTATTCTATAGTCTATTCCACGAGAGATCATGCCGGTTCTGCGCATGCAGAATGAGCCCGTCGTCCACGGCGAGCCGTCGTATCCCCTTCATGCGTCTACATTTTACCGACGACGAACGCCCAAGTGCTGCTGCCGCCGGCGAACGCCAAATGTTAAGAAATTGGTGGGGGATGCGCAGCGCCGACGAAATTTCGTTTTCCCGCGGCATGATCTCTCGTGGAACAGACTATACTATATCCCATTTTCCTCGAATTTGCATTATATCATTATGATGGTGATAGTTGTATCAAGCGGGACGTCCTCACCTACTGTTGCCCTCACTGGCCTCAAAGACATTAAGTCCCTTTCTCACATCTGAAAAGGTAAGTTAGTGAGTAAGTTGTGAGGGATAAAACTTGTGAGAGCTACAAGCTTGTTATTTGTCAGGCTAACAAACTTGTCAGGTATATGTACTTATCACTTGTCAGGGCTACACCCGTAAGTTGTGAGGGATACAACTCGTCAGGACTACAAGCTTATAATTTGACAGGGTACCAAACTTTGTCAGGGCTACATGCTTGTAATTTGTCAGGGCTCCAAACTTGTCACAGCTGCATACTCTGTAACTTGTCAGGGCTACACATTTGTAATTTGTCGTGGCAACAAAGTTGTCAGGGCTGCATACTTTGTAACTTGTCGGGGCTACAAGCTTGTAAGGGCTATGTACTTGTCAGGGCTGCACATTTTGTAATTTGTCAGGGCAACAAAAATTGTCACGGTTGCATACTTTGTAACTTGTCGGGGCTACTAACTTGTCAGGGCTACACCTGTAACTTGCTTGGGATAGAACTTGTCGGGGCTATGCACTTACTTGTTTAGGCTAAATACTTGTAAGGCCAACATTGCTCGTCACTTGTCAGGGCTGCACATAACTTGTGAGGGTTATAAGGTTATAATTTGTCGGAGTTGCATACTTTGTACCTTGTCAGGTCTACATGCTTGTAATTCGTCAGGGCGACAAACTTGTTAGGGCTACAAGCTTGTTATTTGTCAGGTTAACATACTTGTCAGGTATATTTACTTATAACTTGTCAGGGCTACAAGGTTGTCAGGGCTACACATTTTGTAATTTGTCAGGGCAACAAAATTGTCAGGGCTCCAAACTTGTAAGGGTTGCATACTTTGTAACTTGTCAGGCAAAAAAAGTTGTCAGGGCTGCATACTTTTGTAACTTGTCAGGGCTACAAGATTGTCAGGGATGCATACTTTGTAATTTGGCAGGGCTACACATTTGTAATTTGTCAGGGCACCAAAATTGTCAGGGCTACAACCTTGTAATTCGTCAGGGCTACAAGCATGTTACTTGTCAGGGCTCTGCATTTTTTTGTCAGGGCAACTAACTTGTCAGGGCTACACCTGTAACTTGCTTGGGATAAAACTTGTTGGGGCTATGCACTTACTTGTTTAGGCTAAATACTTGTAAGGCCAACATTGCTCGTCACTTGTCAGGGCTGCACATAACTTGTGAGGGTTATAAGGTTATAATTTGTCGGAGATGCATACTTTGTACCTTGTCAGGTCTACATGCTTGTAATTCGTCAGGACTACAAGCTTGTCACGGTTGCATACTTTTGTACCTTGTCAGGGCACCAAACTTGTCAGGTCTACACATTTGTAATTTGTCAGGGCAACAAACTTGTCAGGGCTACATTATTGTAATTCGTCAGGGCAACAAACATGTCAGGGCTACAAGCTTGTAAGGACAATGTCCATATAAGGGCTACATATTTGTAACTTATCAGGGCCGCATGATATAATTTGTCGGGGCAATTAACTTCTCAGGGTAACACATTTGGCAAGAATACACATCTACCTTGCGAAGGATAAAACTTGTCAGGGCAACAAACTTTTCACGGTTGTATACTTTGTAACTTGTCAGGGCTACAAACTTGTCGGGGCTACATCATTCTAATTTGTCAGGGCAACAAACTTGTCAGGGCTACACATTTGTAATTTGTCAGGGCTACACGCTTGTCAGGGCTACACATTTGTAATTTGTCATGTCAACAAAGTTGTCAGGGCTGCATACTTTTGTAACTTGTCAGGGCTACAAAATTGTAAGGTATGCATACTTTGTAACTTGTCAGGGCTACACATTTGTATTTTACACTACAGGGCTACACTACTCTTAAAGTGTTTTTCTTAAATATGAAATGACATATGTCATAAATAAGTAGGTACCTATAACCATCAACTTTGGTCACCATTAACATAATGCGATATATGATGCAATATTTATAATTTTTAATAATGTTTCACATGTCTCTCAAAAAAAGGTAAAACTTTATTGGTCGGGGAGAAAAGAATAGATTTACGATGACGTACCTTTAGTCTATTGTGTAAGTTTACACTACACTTTATAAAATATTCACGCGATTGCTATTGAACACTGCGGCCATCTCTGCTGTCTTGACAATTTTTATTTATGTACCTAGGTACCTTCCTGTTACGTACACCTTCATCAAAATTTGCTTCGATCAACGGTACCTATTATTAATATAATACATAAAACTCATTTTCCATAAATATATAATATGTGATATCACAATTTCTTTAAGTCACGTAAGGTGAGCATAAAATCCTGTTTATTATTAATATAATTTAACACATCTAACGGTATATATACCTAATATAATAAATAAAACTTTGTGTACGTCTTATCTTCTAGGCCTATAAAAATGCAGATAATACAAATTAATAGTACAAATTAGAACTTCCAAAATGAAAACCAAAATAATTTGGACAACCAAATAGATGTAAATTAATGGCAAAAGTATTAGCAAATAAATTTAAACGTCGAAGGAAACTAACCTAAGATACAACATTATCACAAACTTACATTTTTATTTTTTATTTTTTGGTATGTATTGATTATTTATAATTTTTCATCATTAGTAATTACAAGCTGATGCGCATATATGCTTTGCTGTTGCTAGGTTTTTGTGATCATTCAACTCCTTTTGGGTGTAAAACGTTGTGGAAACAATGTCTTTTTAAGTGCAGATGATATAATATACCTATCTTAATTTACAGCCATCCCGACCGGCGTTGTCCGTGAGATTAGCTTGTGATAATTATGCAAGCAGTATATTATATTATTATCAGCTTACATCATATACAGGCATAGGCTCAGGGGCGGGCGTATATCGATTGCGCCTAAATTACCTTTTTACCTGTAAAAAATTTATCGATTGCGCCGCGCAGGTAACAACTCCGCCGAACTTTTTTACATATCAACTCCACCGAACTTTTTTTACCGATTCCGTCGGGCGTCGACTACCAATTCACTGAATATTTGTAAACTGGTTATCTTAATAATGACAAAATGTAAAAGGCTTACGTTTACATTTATGTCATGCTATTCTATGATATAAAATATGTTTTATTTCATTAGTAGGTACAGTGTACACACTGGTACACACTATATAACTTACTGTAATTTGTATAATATGACGGTTTTACGATTTCCCCCCCCCCCCCGAGTTAGTGCCCGGGTGAGTTGTGTCTCTGCAACGACTGGAGCATTAACTTGTCTTGGTAGTATGAGTCTGGTACGGTTAACCGATTCTTATCTAATGGTGTTATGTGAGAGATACCACAATGGTGTGTTTGGCTTTAATGTAATATAATCGAACGTGTCACTGACTGATCAAAGTAGAGCCTAAATAATGATAGCTTGAGTCTTGCAACTCTCACGGAACTTTCGTACCACCGTGTAAGTGTGCACTAAGAAAGCGTCTTAAAAAAATTACATTTTATAAAGTATGGTGCTTGCAAAAGTATTTAGAGATTCAAGATGAACGATGAAAATGTTTAAGTTTTGAACACTATATAGGTACATACCTAATATTTGTTTTTTTTTCTTTATTAATAAAATACACAATCTGTACGCAACAAGGCACAATAATAAGAGCATGGGCTATAATACCTAATATTATTATTATAATAATATAATATTATTGTATTACCTAATATTAAATAACAAATTGAATAAAGTTTGAGTCATACAGAATCGGTACATTTATCGGGCAAGGTATAAAAATACATAGTTACATCATAACCAATATGATAATATAATATTTAAATCATATAGAAATCTCATTTTTTACGGGCCACGAAGTGCACGGGATCAGCTAGTTAATTTGAAAAAAAAATCACATCTAATATAATGTGACATTAAAAAATAGCTACCTAAATAATAACATTGACAGACAGTACCTACTCCTATAGCAGTATTATGAAAATGTTATGTAGGGTGGCTTTAACTGCAACAACAATAAATTGAAGAATTGTATGTTACATGATATAAAAACAAGGTACGATCGTAACTTTTTGACGGTCGGATACTTCGGTAAGCACGCGACGTAGAGTACTGTACAGTTATGATAATTTAATGACAATATGATAATACGGGTAAGCAATGGTGACGTGTGGCGTGGACTTGGACCAAATCTGGACTTTTGCGATCATACCATATGTTGTTTATACCGTGGTATATTATGACTAGGGACCGGAATTATATTCTTTTGCATATTTTTTTTTTGAGGCTATGCTGTCAGACGGGGGTTCGAAATCTTTATATAAAAAGAATATTTCGTATAATAAAGAATATTTGAGAATATATCGATTAATTTGTGTAGACATTCGATATAGAAAACGATCTAATATTTATTAAGGCCCATTTTTTTGTTTTCGTAACATCCATCAAAAGTTTGGAAAAATCTAATGTGTCTCTTGTTGATTCGATAAATCTAATTGAAACTACAATTGGTCAACTTCAAAAAATACCCGGAGAAAATGGAAATAAAATAAAAATAAAAATTGATCAAATTCAACAAAAAAATAAAGCGCTCATCATTATGAAAAACGTAGCTAAGTTTTGAATGGAAATAATGAAGTTCAACTTATAGACAATATTTCACCGGCTATGATTACTGATTTGCAAAATTCTCCCGTGACTTCAGTTGACGTCGAACGTTCATTTAGCACGACAGACCGTCGTACAAATATGACACCAGAACACATGGAGCAAAATATAGTTGTTAACTGTTTTCAAAAATTTTCGTAATTAAAAATACCTTATTGTTATTAATATAATTTAATCAATTTTTTTTTTAACATGTATAATTTTGCTTATTTTTTGCATATTATTTTTTATCATATACTTTTGCATATTACTTTTTATCATATACTCAATTATATCAATTTTTTTTGTATTATTTTGCATATAAATGAATTTTTTTATTTCAAGAGAATATTTTAATAAAAAAACATTTTTTTTGCATATTTCATTATGATTTTTAAAGAATATTGGAAGAATATTTTCAATTTTTTAAGAGAATATTAGCATCTTATTTTGGCTATTTTAAAAGAATATAATTCCGGCCCCTAATTATGACATTACAGCTACAGCAGTAATATTTTCAATGATATCGAATTATAATATATGAGTACATTAAACTGCCACATTGCGTTGCTCTAGATATTGGGGGCACTGATATATTTCAAGGGAAATATCAAATTATATCAATTAATAATAAATGTTCTATTTTAAGAGGACGTCATATCCGTATGCGTTGTCTCCGTCTTACAAATGTACAATATAGCAAAAAACTGTTTTCCACGCAACCACTTTACTCCCTTTGTATTCATAGTAGAATTACCAAAATTATTCCACAACGCATAGGAAACAACTTTATCCGTGTCGTAGCGTTTTTATTTTTTTTTTTTTTTATAGCATTTACCAATAATTTTTAGTAATTAAATGAAAAAACAACGAAAAAAATCCTCATGTTCTCAAAGTGATAACTTTAATTTTATTTATGTTGTCCAAATAATAAAAACGCTACGACACAGATAAAGTTGTTCCATAGGCGTTGTGGAATTTTGGCAATCCTCTAATATATAAATACCTAGGGAATGGTTCTATCCCGCTCAAAATAGTTTTTTGCTATGTTGTACATTTGTAAGACAGAGACAACGCGTTTGGTCTATTTTAAATTTTTGGTCTATTCGTTCATTTGTCGTTTATTTTATCACCACCGTTCAGCTGATTAGTACGTAATGCATAATGCGTTGAGCCGTCACAGAACACTGAACAATATTAGTCGTAGAAAATTTAATTTAATTTGTCATGGCTATAGCGTTACATAGCAGTTTCGATGTGCATTGTATACGTACACACTACTTAACAGCTAAAACTAAAAACAGTAATAATTTCATTACTGCCATAGAGCCATAGTAGTAATAAAAAAGTGAATTATATTGGCCGGTTTTGGAAATTTAAAAAGTGGTAAATTTCCGTCAATGTGTGAAATGTTAATAGAGAATAATAAAAATTAAAGGAAAATGGGAATTTTTATCAAAATCAGTTTTTGACCAAATCGATTTTGTTTTTTGGCGTAACTCTAAGACAAATGACCGTAGATAGATGACAATTGCACTGAATGTTTATATTATATTAATTTTCTATACACCATAAAATGTCGACTCTTTTTGAGCTGTTTGCGGACATTGTCAATTTTCAATATTTTTTGTTTTTATTTTCTATAATTGTCAATGAAATGTGTTGGGTAAAACTGCGTGAAAATTGAATGAAAAGCTCCTGATATATTTTCACAATAACAGTTGAAAAATGTTAAAAATGCATAGGCACAATTTTTTTTTATAAGCATTTAAAGTTCGAATTACGACAAAATTTATCAACTTGAAATTTAATAATTATTTTGTAGTTAAAAATGTATAAAATTTTCAACATTTATAGCCAAGGATTCAAAATTTAAAACAACGTTCCACGTAAATAGGTTATAAATAAATTACTTTATTCACAATAATATCATCAAATATACTCAGTAGTATACTCAGTCGTAGGCTGTTTCATCGTCTTCGCTCAAAATTGTTTTTTGTATACAATATTTTCATTGAATTCAAATTTAATACTATCCGTTATACAGTGACACACTTGTAACCTACCGTACAGCAGAGCAACATCCACTTTCCCGCCTTTTATATCATTGAATTAATTAATTAATTAATTTGACTAATTAACTAAATAATTTAACACCATCCATTACAGTATCCCCACTTGCCTACCTTTAATCTATTTTATTTCTTAATAATAGATAAATCATGATTTATAAAATATTGGTAGACCAAATGGGATGTGTGGGATTATAAAAATTGAATATCGGCCGCCACTATATTAGGATTGAGGACATTTTACTTTTTATTAACTTTTATCGATTGCGTTCGCCCTCTGTAATTTTAACACACGAATTGATGAATTTATTTTTATTATTTATTCTTACAATATGTAACCAAGAACTTGACAAGTGTTTTATAATTTTTTTATTATGTCTCACATTAAAAATAATAATAGTAAGTATAGTAAAACACACCTATCTAGCTGTTTTTTTTAAGTAGATAAAAACCAAAATACGATTTCTAAAGCTATTTAATAATATTTGTGTTTTACTTGTTTAATAAACATTATTTTCGACAGATGTTAGATTGCTACATACCTAACTTACGAGGGATAAAACTTGTCGGGGCTACAAGCATGTAACTTGTCAGGGCAACAAACTTGTCACGGCTCCAAACTTGTCAGGGTTGCATACTTTGTAACTTGTCAGGGCTACAAGCTTGTCACGGTTGCAAACTTTGTACCTTGTCAGGGCTACACATTTGTAATTTGTCAGGGCACCAAAATTGTCAGGGCTACAACCTTGTTATTTGTCAGGTTTACAAACTTGTCAGGTATATGTACTTATCACTTAACAGGGCTACAAGCTTATCATTTGACAGGGCACCAAATTTGTCAGGGCTACATTATTTGTAATTTGTCAGGGCACCAAACTTGTCAGGGCCACATTATTGTGATTTGTCAGGGCAACAAACTTGTCAGGGCTACAAGCTTGTAAGGGCTATGTCCATATCAGGGCAACACATTTGTAACTTATCAGGGCCGCATGATATAATTTGTCGGGGCAATTAACTTCTCAGGGCAACATACTTGGCAAGAATACACATCTACCTTGCGAAGGATAAAAATTGTCATGGCTACAAACTTGTTACTTGTCAGGTTTACACACTTGTTAGGACTATGTACATGTCAGGACTACATATTTGTTACTTATCAGGGCCTCGTGATATAATTTGTCGGGGCAATTAACATGTCAGGGCTTCACATCTAATTTGCTAGGGGTGAAACTTATCAGGGCCACAAGCTTGTTATTTCTCAGGTTAACAAACTCGTCAGGTCTATTTCCTTATAACTTGTCAGGGCTACAAGCTTGTCAGGGCTACACATTTGTAACTTTTCAGGGCTGCATGATATACTTTGTCAGGGCAACTAACTTGTCAGGGCTACACTTGTAACTTTCTAGGGATAAAACTTGTCGGGGCTATGCACTTACATGTTAAGGCTAAATACTTGTAAGGCCAACATTGCTCGTCACATGTCAGGGCTACACATGAACTTGCTACACATAACTTGTGAGGGTTATAAGGTTATAATTTGTCGGAGCTGCATACTTTGTACCTTGTCAGGGCACCAAACTTGTCAGGTCTACACGTTTTGTAATTTGTCAGGGCAACAAAATTGTCAGGGCTCTAAACTTTTCACGGTTATATACTTTGTAACTTGTCAGGGCTACAAGGTTGTCAGGGCTGCATACTTTTGTAACTTGTCAGGGCTACAAGATTGACAGGGATGCATACTTTGTAATTTGGCAGGGCTACACATTTGTAATTTTTCCGGCAACAAACTTGTCAGGGCTACATCATTGTAATTCGTCAGGGCAACAAACTTGTCAGGGCAACAAACTTGTCAGGGCAACAAACTTTTCACGGTTGTATACTTTGTAACTTGTCAGGGCTACAAGATTGTCAGGGCTACAAAAATGTCAGGGCTACAACCTTCTAATACGTCAGGGCTACAAGCATGTTACTTGTCAGGGCTCTGCACTTTTTTGTCAGGGCAACTAACTTGTCAGGGCTACACCTGTAACTTGCTTGGGATAAAACTTGTCGGGGCTATGCACTTACTTGTTTAGGCTAAATACTTGTAAGGCCAACATTGCTCGTCACTTGTCAGGGCTGCACATAACTTGTGATGGTTATAAGGTTATAATTTGTCGGAGTTGCATACTTTGTACCTTGTCAGGTCTACATGCTTGTAATTCGTCAGGGCGACAAACTTGTTAGGGCTACAAGCTTGTTATTTGTCAGGTTAACATACTTGTCAGGTATATTTACTTATAACTTGTCAGGGCTCCAAACTTGTCACGGCTACACATTTTGTAATTTGTCAGGACAACAAAGTGTCAGGGCTCCAAACTTGTCACGGTTGCATACTTTGTAACTTGTCAGGGCTACAAGCTTGTCACGGTTGCATACTTTTGTACCTTGTCAGGGCACCAAACTTGTCAGGTCTACACATTTGTAATTTGTCAGGGCAACAAACTTGTCAGGGCTACATTATTGTAATTCGTCAGGGCAACAAACTTGTCAGGGCTATGTCCATATAAGGGCTACACATTTGTAACTTATCAGGGCCGCATGATATAATTTGTCGGGGCAATTAACTTCTCAGGGCAACACATTTGGCAAGGTTACACATCTACCTTGCGAAGGATAAAACTTGTCGGGGTTACAAGCTTTTAAGGGCTATGCACTTGTCAGGGCTACACATTTTGTAATTCGTCAGGGCGACAAACTGGTTAGGGCTACAAGCTTGTTATTTGTCAGGTTAACATACTTGTCAGGTATATTTACTTATAACTTGTCAGGGCTCCAAACTTGTCACGGCTACACATTTTGTAATTTGTCTGGGCAACAAAATTGTCAGGGCTCCAAACTTGTCACGGCTGCATACTTTTGTACCTTGTCAGGGCACCAAACTTGTCAGGTCTACACATTTGTAATTTGTCAGGGCTACAAGCTTGTCAGGGCTACACATTTGTAATTTGTCATGTCAACAAAGTTGTCAGGGCTGCATACTTTTGTAACTTGTCAGGGCTACAAGCTTGTCGGGGCTACAAAATTGTCAGGTGTGTATACTTTGTAACTTGTCAGGGCTACACATTTGTATTTTGTCAGGGCAACTCGTCACGGCTGCACACCTTGTAATTTGTCAGGGCTACAAGCGTGTTAATTGTCAGGGCTCTGCACTTTTTTGTCAGGGCAACATACTTTTAAGGCCAAGGTTAGGTAAGTAGTTGGGTTAGGTTTTTGTAGTTAAATTGTATTTCTATTAAACACATAGGTACATAAAATACCTATGTCTATACAGTTTCACAGTTCCATATTACTATTTATAAACAAAATATTTATTACCTAGGTACCTGAAAAGGAGATGCCTATTCTCATATTTTCTTGTCCACAAAAAAAAACTGACAAAATATGTTCTTCAAAATCGTTTTTACTCCTCGTTTGACAACACACATATATTATATTACATAATAATACATACTACTTTCAAGTACCTATAAGTTTTAACTTATATTATTATACTTACACTACAGGGCTACACTACTCTTAAAGTGTTTTTCTTAAATATGAAATGACATATGTCATAAATAAGTAGGTACCTATAACCATCAACTTTGGTCACCATTAACATAATGCGATATATGATGCAATATTTATAATTTTTAATAATGTTTCACATGTCTCTCAAAAAAAGGTAAAACTTTATTGGTCGGGGAGAAAAGAATAGATTTACGATGACGTACCTTTAGTCTATTGTGTAAGTTTACACTACACTTTATAAAATATTCACGCGATTGCTATTGAACACTGCGGCCATCTCTGCTGTCTTGACAATTTTTATTTATGTACCTAGGTACCTTCCTGTTACGTACACCTTCATCAAAATTTGCTTCGATCAACGGTACCTATTATTAATATAATACATAAAACTCATTTTCCATAAATATATAATATGTGATATCACAATTTCTTTAAGTCACGTAAGGTGAGCATAAAATCCTGTTTATTATTAATATAATTTAACACATCTAACGGTATATATACCTAATATAATAAATAAAACTTTGTGTACGTCTTATCTTCTAGGCCTATAAAAATGCAGATAATACAAATTAATAGTACAAATTAGAACTTCCAAAATGAAAACCAAAATAATTTGGACAACCAAATAGATGTAAATTAATGGCAAAAGTATTAGCAAATAAATTTAAACGTCGAAGGAAACTAACCTAAGATACAACATTATCACAAACTTACATTTTTATTTTTTATTTTTTGGTATGTATTGATTATTTATAATTTTTCATCATTAGTAATTACAAGCTGATGCGCATATATGCTTTGCTGTTGCTAGGTTTTTGTGATCATTCAACTCCTTTTGGGTGTAAAACGTTGTGGAAACAATGTCTTTTTAAGTGCAGATGATATAATATACCTATCTTAATTTACAGCCATCCCGACCGGCGTTGTCCGTGAGATTAGCTTGTGATAATTATGCAAGCAGTATATTATATTATTATCAGCTTACATCATATACAGGCATAGGCTCAGGGGCGGGCGTATATCGATTGCGCCTAAATTACCTTTTTACCTGTAAAAAATTTATCGATTGCGCCGCGCAGGTAACAACTCCGCCGAACTTTTTTACATATCAACTCCACCGAACTTTTTTTACCGATTCCGTCGGGCGTCGACTACCAATTCACTGAATATTTGTAAACTGGTTATCTTAATAATGACAAAATGTAAAAGGCTTACGTTTACATTTATGTCATGCTATTCTATGATATAAAATATGTTTTATTTCATTAGTAGGTACAGTGTACACACTGGTACACACTATATAACTTACTGTAATTTGTATAATATGACGGTTTTACGATTTCCCCCCCCCCCCCCCGAGTTAGTGCCCGGGTGAGTTGTGTCTCTGCAACGACTGGAGCATTAACTTGTCTTGGTAGTATGAGTCTGGTACGGTTAACCGATTCTTATCTAATGGTGTTATGTGAGAGATACCACAATGGTGTGTTTGGCTTTAATGTAATATAATCGAACGTGTCACTGACTGATCAAAGTAGAGCCTAAATAATGATAGCTTGAGTCTTGCAACTCTCACGGAACTTTCGTACCACCGTGTAAGTGTGCACTAAGAAAGCGTCTTAAAAAAATTACATTTTATAAAGTATGGTGCTTGCAAAAGTATTTAGAGATTCAAGATGAACGATGAAAATGTTTAAGTTTTGAACACTATATAGGTACATACCTAATATTTGTTTTTTTTTCTTTATTAATAAAATACACAATCTGTACGCAACAAGGCACAATAATAAGAGCATGGGCTATAATACCTAATATTATTATTATAATAATATAATATTATTGTATTACCTAATATTAAATAACAAATTGAATAAAGTTTGAGTCATACAGAATCGGTACATTTATCGGGCAAGGTATAAAAATACATAGTTACATCATAACCAATATGATAATATAATATTTAAATCATATAGAAATCTCATTTTTTACGGGCCACGAAGTGCACGGGATCAGCTAGTTAATTTGAAAAAAAAATCACATCTAATATAATGTGACATTAAAAAATAGCTACCTAAATAATAACATTGACAGACAGTACCTACTCCTATAGCAGTATTATGAAAATGTTATGTAGGGTGGCTTTAACTGCAACAACAATAAATTGAAGAATTGTATGTTACATGATATAAAAACAAGGTACGATCGTAACTTTTTGACGGTCGGATACTTCGGTAAGCACGCGACGTAGAGTACTGTACAGTTATGATAATTTAATGACAATATGATAATACGGGTAAGCAATGGTGACGTGTGGCGTGGACTTGGACCAAATCTGGACTTTTGCGATCATACCATATGTTGTTTATACCGTGGTATATTATGACTAGGGACCGGAATTATATTCTTTTGCATATTTTTTTTTTGAGGCTATGCAGTCAGACGGGGGTTCGAAATCTTTATATAAAAAGAATATTTCGTATAATAAAGAATATTTGAGAATATATCGATTAATTTGTGTAGACATTCGATATTTTTTGTTGCAGTGGCATAAATAATATAAATTATGTGTCCGATAATAGTGATATGATATTGATACATTATATATACGTATTATAACCATCATATAGCATGCCTTAATTTGTAATGTACTGTAATATTCTGTAGTAGATAAGAGACTTATAAGTCAGTCAGTACTTAAATGTAATACCATAGAAAACGATCTAATATTTATTAAGGCCCATTTTTTTGTTTTCGTAACATCCATCAAAAGCTTGGAAAAATCTAATGTGTCTCTTGTTGATTCGATAAATCTAATTGAAACTACAATTGGTCAACTTCAAAAAATACCCGGAGAAAATGGAAATAAAATAAAAATAAAAAATTGATCAAATTCAACAAAAAAAAATAAAGCGCTCATCATTATGAAAAACGTAGCTAAGTTTTTGAATGGAAATAATGAAGTTCAACTTATAGACAATATTTCACCGGCTATGATTACTGATTTGCAAAAATTCTCCCGTGACTTCAGTTTGACGTCGAACGTTCATTTAGCACGACAGACCGTCCGTACAAATATGACACCAGAACACATGGAGCAAAATATAGTTGTTAACTGTTTTCAAAAATTTTCGTAATTAAAAAATACCTTATTGTTATTAATATAATTTAATCAATTTTTTTTTTTAACATGTATAATTTTGCTTATTTTTTGCATATTATTTTTTTATCATATACTTTTGCATATTACTTTTTATCATATACTCAATTATATCAATTTTTTTTTGTTATTATTTTGCATATAAATGAATTTTTTTTATTTCAAGAGAATATTTTAATAAAAAAAAACATTTTTTTTTGCATATTTCATTATGATTTTTTAAAGAATATTGGAAGAATATTTTCAATTTTTTAAGAGAATATTAGCATCTTATTTTGGCTATTTTTAAAAGAATATAATTCCGGCCCCTAATTATGACATTACAGCTACAGCAGTAATATTTTCAATGATATCGAATTATAATATATGAGTACATTAAACTGCCACATTGCGTTGCTCTAGATATTGGGGGCACTGATATATTTCAAGGGAAATATCAAATTATATCAATTAATAATAAATGTTCTATTTTAAGAGGACGTCATATCCGTATGCGTTGTCTCCGTCTTACAAATGTACAATATAGCAAAAAACTGTTTTCCACGCAACCACTTTACTCCCTTTGTATTCATAGTAGAATTACCAAAATTATTCCACAACGCATAGGAAACAACTTTATCCGTGTCGTAGCGTTTTTATTTTTTTTTTTTTTTATAGCATTTACCAATAATTTTTAGTAATTAAATGAAAAAACAACGAAAAAAAATCCTCATGTTCTCAAAGTGATAACTTTAATTTTATTTATGTTGTCCAAATAATAAAAACGCTACGACACAGATAAAGTTGTTCCATAGGCGTTGTGGAATTTTGGCAATCCTCTAATATATAAATACCTAGGGAATGGTTCTATCCCGCTCAAAATAGTTTTTTGCTATGTTGTACATTTGTAAGACAGAGACAACGCGTTTGGTCTATTTTAAATTTTTGGTCTATTCGTTCATTTGTCGTTTATTTTATCACCACCGTTCAGCTGATTAGTACGTAATGCATAATGCGTTGAGCCGTCACAGAACACTGAACAATATTAGTCGTAGAAAATTTAATTTAATTTGTCATGGCTATAGCGTTACATAGCAGTTTCGATGTGCATTGTATACGTACACACTACTTAACAGCTAAAACTAAAAACAGTAATAATTTCATTACTGCCATAGAGCCATAGTAGTAATAAAAAAGTGAATTATATTGGCCGGTTTTGGAAATTTAAAAAGTGGTAAATTTCCGTCAATGTGTGAAATGTTAATAGAGAATAATAAAAATTAAAGGAAAATGGGAAATTTTTATCAAAATCAGTTTTTGACCAAATCGATTTTGTTTTTTGGCGTAACTCTAAGACAAATGACCGTAGATAGATGACAATTGCACTGAATGTTTATATTATATTAATTTTCTATACACCATAAAATGTCGACTCTTTTTGAGCTGTTTGCGGACATTGTCAATTTTCAATATTTTTTGTTTTTATTTTCTATAATTGTCAATGAAATGTGTTGGGTAAAACTGCGTGAAAATTGAATGAAAAGCTCCTGATATATTTTCACAATAACAGTTGAAAAATGTTAAAAATGCATAGGCACAATTTTTTTTTATAAGCATTTAAAGTTCGAATTACGACAAAATTTATCAACTTGAAATTTAATAATTATTTTGTAGTTAAAAATGTATAAAATTTTCAACATTTATAGCCAAGGATTCAAAATTTAAAACAACGTTCCACGTAAATAGGTTTATAAATAAATTACTTTATTCACAATAATATCATCAAATATACTCAGTAATATACTCAGTCGTAGGCTGTTTCATCGTCTTCGCTCAAAATTGTTTTTTGTATACAATATTTTCATTGAATTCAAATTTAATACTATCCGTTATACAGTGACACACTTGTAACCTACCGTACAGCAGAGCAACATCCACTTTCCCGCCTTTTATATCATTGAATTAATTAATTAATTAATTTGACTAATTAACTAAATAATTTAACACCATCCATTACAGTATCCCCACTTGCCTACCTTTAATCTATTTTATTTCTTAATAATAGATAAATCATGATTTATAAAATATTGGTAGACCAAATGGGATGTGTGGGATTATAAAAATTGAATATCGGCCGCCACTTTATTAGGATTGAGGACATTTTACTTTTTATTAACTTTTATCGATTGCGTTCGCCCTCTGTAATTTTAACACACGAATTGATGAATTTATTTTTATTATTTATTCTTACAATATGTAACCAAGAACTTGACAAGTGTTTTATAATTTTTTTATTATGTCTCACATTAAAAATAATAATAGTAAGTATAGTAAAACACACCTATCTAGCTGTTTTTTTTAAGTAGATAAAAACCAAAATACGATTTCTAAAGCTATTTAATAATATTTGTGTTTTACTTGTTTAATAAACATTATTTTCGACAGATGTTAGATTGCTACATACCTAACTTACGAGGGATAAAACTTGTCGGGGCTACAAGCCTGTAACTTGTCAGGGCAACAAACTTGTCACGGCTCCAAACTTGTCAGGGTTGCATACTTTGTAACTTGTCAGGGCTACAAGCTTGTCACGGTTGCAAACTTTGTACCTTGTCAGGGCTACACATTTGTAATTTGTCAGGGCACCAAAATTGTCAGGGCTACAACCTTGTTATTTGTCAGGTTTACAAACTTGTCAGGTATATGTACTTATCACTTAACAGGGCTACAAGCTTATCATTTGACAGGGCACCAAATTTGTCAGGGCTACATTATTTGTAATTTGTCAGGGCACCAAACTTGTCAGGGCCACATTATTGTAATTTGTCAGGGCAACAAACTTGTCAGGGCTACAAGCTTGTAAGGGCTATGTCCATATCAGGGCAACACATTTGTAACTTATCAGGGCCGCATGATATAATTTGTCGGGGCAATTAACTTCTCAGGGCAACATACTTGGCAAGAATACACATCTACCTTGCGAAGGATAAAAATTGTCATGGCTACAAACTTGTTACTTGTCAGGTTTACACACTTGTTAGGACTATGTACATGTCAGGACTACATATTTGTTACTTATCAGGGCCTCGTGATATAATTTGTCGGGGCAATTAACATGTCAGGGCTTCACATCTAATTTGCTAGGGGTGAAACTTATCAGGGCCACAAGCTTGTTATTTCTCAGGTTAACAAACTCGTCAGGTCTATTTCCTTATAACTTGTCAGGGCTACAAGCTTGTCAGGGCTACACATTTGTAACTTTTCAGGGCTGCATGATATACTTTGTCAGGGCAACTAACTTGTCAGGGCTACACTTGTAACTTTCTAGGGATAAAACTTGTCGGGGCTATGCACTTACATGTTAAGGCTAAATACTTGTAAGGCCAACATTGCTCGTCACATGTCAGGGCTACACATGAACTTGCTACACATAACTTGTGAGGGTTATAAGGTTATAATTTGTCGGAGCTGCATACTTTGTACCTTGTCAGGGCACCAAACTTGTCAGGTCTACACATTTTGTAATTTGTCAGGGCAACAAAATTGTCAGGGCTCTAAACTTTTCACGGTTATATACTTTGTAACTTGTCAGGGCTACAAGGTTGTCAGGGCTGTATACTTTTGTAACTTGTCAGGGCTACAAGATTGACAGGGATGCATACTTTGTAATTTGGCAGGGCTACACATTTGTAATTTTTCCGGCAACAAACTTGTCAGGGCAACAAACTTGTCAGGGCAACAAACTTTTCACGGTTGTATACTTTGTAAATATTCAGGGCTACAAGATTGTCAGGGCTACAAAAATGTCAGGGCTACAACCTTCTAATACGTCAGGGCTACAAGCATGTTACTTGTCAGGGCTCTGCACTTTTTTGTCAGGGCAACTAACTTGTCAGGGCTACACCTGTAACTTGCTTGGGATAAAACTTGTCGGGGCTATGCACTTACTTGTTTAGGCTAAATACTTGTAAGGCCAACATTGCTCGTCACTTGTCAGGGCTGCACATAACTTAAGATGGTTATAAGGTTATAATTCGTCGGAGTTGCATACTTTGTACCTTGTCAGGTCTACATGCTTGTAATTCGTCAGGGCGACAAACTTGTTAGGGCTACAAGCTTGTCACGGCTACACATTTTGTAATTTGTCAGGGCTCCAAACTTGTCACGGTTGCATACTTTGTAACTTGTCAGGGCTACAAGCTTGTCACGGTTGCATACTTTTGTACCTTGTCAGGGCACCAAACTTGTCAGGTCTACACGTTTGTAATTTGTCAGGGACACAAACTTGTCAGGGCTACATTATTGTAATTCGTCAGGGCACCAAACTTGTCAGGGCTCCAAACTTGTCAGGGTTGCATACTTTGTAACTTGTCACGGCTGCATACTTGTCAGGGCAACACATTTGTAATTTGTAAGGGCTACAAGCTTGTCAGGGCAACAAAATTGTCAGGCTACAAATTTGTAACTTGTCAGGGCTACAAGCTTATAAGGGATATACACATGTCAGGGCTATATATCTAACTTGCAACGGATAAAAATTGTCATGGCTACAAACTTGTTATTTGTCAGGTTAACAAAATTGTCAGGGCTCTAAACTTTTCACGGTTATATACTTTGTAACTTGTCAGGGCTACAAGGTTGTCAGGGCTGTATACTTTTGTAACTTGTCAGGGCTACAAGATTGACAGGGATGCATACTTTGTAATTTGGCAGGGCTACACATTTGTAATTTTTCCGGCAACAAACTTGTCAGGGCAACAAACTTGTCAGGGCAACAAACTTTTCACGGTTGTATACTTTGTAAATATTCAGGGCTACAAGATTGTCAGGGCTACAAAAATGTCAGGGCTACAACCTTCTAATACGTCAGGGCTACAAGCATGTTACTTGTCAGGGCTCTGCACTTTTTTGTCAGGGCAACTAACTTGTCAGGGCTACACCTGTAACTTGCTTGGGATAAAACTTGTCGGGGCTATGCACTTACTTGTTTAGGCTAAATACTTGTAAGGCCAACATTGCTCGTCACTTGTCAGGGCTGCACATAACTTAAGATGGTTATAAGGTTATAATTCGTCGGAGTTGCATACTTTGTACCTTGTCAGGTCTACATGCTTGTAATTCGTCAGGGCGACAAACTTGTTAGGGCTACAAGCTTGTCACGGCTACACATTTTGTAATTTGTCAGGGCTCCAAACTTGTCACGGTTGCATACTTTGTAACTTGTCAGGGCTACAAGCTTGTCACGGTTGCATACTTTTGTACCTTGTCAGGGCACCAAACTTGTCAGGTCTACACGTTTGTAATTTGTCAGGGACACAAACTTGTCAGGGCTACATTATTGTAATTCGTCAGGGCACCAAACTTGTCAGGGCTCCAAACTTGTCAGGGTTGCATACTTTGTAACTTGTCACGGCTGCATACTTGTCAGGGCAACACATTTGTAATTTGTAAGGGCTACAAGCTTGTCAGGGCAACAAAATTGTCAGGCTACAAATTTGTAACTTGTCAGGGCTACAAGCTTATAAGGGATATACACATGTCAGGGCTATATATCTAACTTGCAACGGATAAAAATTGTCATGGCTACAAACTTGTTATTTGTCAGGTTAACAAAATTGTCAGGGCTCTAAACTTTTCACGGTTATATACTTTGTAACTTGTCAGGGCTACAAGGTTGTCAGGGCTGTATACTTTTGTAACTTGTCAGGGCTACAAGATTGACAGGGATGCATACTTTGTAATTTGGCAGGGCTACACATTTGTAATTTTTCCGGCAACAAACTTGTCAGGGCAACAAACTTGTCAGGGCAACAAACTTTTCACGGTTGTATACTTTGTAAATATTCAGGGCTACAAGATTGTCAGGGCTACAAAAATGTCAGGGCTACAACCTTCTAATACGTCAGGGCTACAAGCATGTTACTTGTCAGGGCTCTGCACTTTTTTGTCAGGGCAACTAACTTGTCAGGGCTACACCTGTAACTTGCTTGGGATAAAACTTGTCGGGGCTATGCACTTACTTGTTTAGGCTAAATACTTGTAAGGCCAACATTGCTCGTCACTTGTCAGGGCTGCACATAACTTAAGATGGTTATAAGGTTATAATTCGTCGGAGTTGCATACTTTGTACCTTGTCAGGTCTACATGCTTGTAATTCGTCAGGGCGACAAACTTGTTAGGGCTACAAGCTTGTCACGGCTACACATTTTGTAATTTGTCAGGGCTCCAAACTTGTCACGGTTGCATACTTTGTAACTTGTCAGGGCTACAAGCTTGTCACGGTTGCATACTTTTGTACCTTGTCAGGGCACCAAACTTGTCAGGTCTACACGTTTGTAATTTGTCAGGGACACAAACTTGTCAGGGCTACATTATTGTAATTCGTCAGGGCACCAAACTTGTCAGGGCTCCAAACTTGTCAGGGTTGCATACTTTGTAACTTGTCACGGCTGCATACTTGTCAGGGCAACACATTTGTAATTTGTAAGGGCTACAAGCTTGTCAGGGCAACAAAATTGTCAGGCTACAAATTTGTAACTTGTCAGGGCTACAAGCTTATAAGGGATATACACATGTCAGGGCTATATATCTAACTTGCAACGGATAAAAATTGTCATGGCTACAAACTTGTTATTTGTCAGGTTAACAAAATTGTCAGGGCTCTAAACTTTTCACGGTTATATACTTTGTAACTTGTCAGGGCTACAAGGTTGTCAGGGCTGTATACTTTTGTAACTTGTCAGGGCTACAAGATTGACAGGGATGCATACTTTGTAATTTGGCAGGGCTACACATTTGTAATTTTTCCGGCAACAAACTTGTCAGGGCAACAAACTTGTCAGGGCAACAAACTTTTCACGGTTGTATACTTTGTAAATATTCAGGGCTACAAGATTGTCAGGGCTACAAAAATGTCAGGGCTACAACCTTCTAATACGTCAGGGCTACAAGCATGTTACTTGTCAGGGCTCTGCACTTTTTTGTCAGGGCAACTAACTTGTCAGGGCTACACCTGTAACTTGCTTGGGATAAAACTTGTCGGGGCTATGCACTTACTTGTTTAGGCTAAATACTTGTAAGGCCAACATTGCTCGTCACTTGTCAGGGCTGCACATAACTTAAGATGGTTATAAGGTTATAATTCGTCGGAGTTGCATACTTTGTACCTTGTCAGGTCTACATGCTTGTAATTCGTCAGGGCGACAAACTTGTTAGGGCTACAAGCTTGTCACGGCTACACATTTTGTAATTTGTCAGGGCTCCAAACTTGTCACGGTTGCATACTTTGTAACTTGTCAGGGCTACAAGCTTGTCACGGTTGCATACTTTTGTACCTTGTCAGGGCACCAAACTTGTCAGGTCTACACGTTTGTAATTTGTCAGGGACACAAACTTGTCAGGGCTACATTATTGTAATTCGTCAGGGCACCAAACTTGTCAGGGCTCCAAACTTGTCAGGGTTGCATACTTTGTAACTTGTCACGGCTGCATACTTGTCAGGGCAACACATTTGTAATTTGTAAGGGCTACAAGCTTGTCAGGGCAACAAAATTGTCAGGCTACAAATTTGTAACTTGTCAGGGCTACAAGCTTATAAGGGATATACACATGTCAGGGCTATATATCTAACTTGCAACGGATAAAAATTGTCATGGCTACAAACTTGTTATTTGTCAGGTTAACAAACTTGTAAGGGCAACATACTTGTCAGGGCAACAACCTTGTTACTTGTCAGATTAACAAACTTGTAAGGGCTACATACTTGTCAGGGCAACAACCTTGTTACTTGTCAGATTAACAAACTTGTAAGGGCTACATACTTGTCAGGGCAACAACCTTGTTACTTGTCAGGTTTACACACTTGTTAGGACTATGTACATGTCAGGACTACATATTTGTTACTTATCAGGGCCTCGTGATATAATTTGTTGGGGCAATTAACATGTCAGGGCTTCATATCTAATTTGCTAGGGGTGAAACTTATCAGGGCCACAAGCTTGTAATTTCTCAGGTTAACAAACTCGTCAGGTCTATTTCCTTATAACTTGTCAGGGCTACAAGCTTGTCAGGGCTACACATTTGTAACTTTTCAGGGCTGCATGATATACTTTGTCAGGGCAACTAACTTGTCAGGGCTACACTTGTAACTTTCTAGGGATAAAACTTGTCGGGGCTATGCACTTACATGTTAAGGCTAAATACTTGTAAGGCCAACATTGCTCGTCACATGTCAGGGCTACACATGAACTTGCTACACATAACTTGTGAGGGTTATAAGGTTATAATTTGTCGGAGCTGCATACTTTGTACCTTGTCAGGGCACCAAACTTGTCAGGTCTACACGTTTTGTAATTTGTCAGGGCAACAAAATTGTCAGGGCTCTAAACTTTTCACGGTTATATACTTTGTAACTTGTCAGGGCTACAAGGTTGTTAGGGCTGCATACTTTTGTAACTTGTCAGGGCTACAAGATTGACAGGGATGCATACTTTGTAATTTGGCAGGGCTACACATTTGTAATTTTTCCGGCAACAAACTTGTCAGGGCTACATCATTGTAATTCGTCAGGGCAACAAACTTGTCAGGGCAACAAACTTGTCAGGGCAACAAACTTTTCACGGTTGTATACTTTGTAACTTGTCAGGGCTACAAGATTGTCAGGGCTACAAAAATGTCAGGGCTACAACCTTCTAATACGTCAGGGCTACAAGCATGTTACTTGTCAGGGCTCTGCACTTTTTTGTCAGGGCAACTAACTTGTCAGGGCTACACCTGTAACTTGCTTGGGATAAAACTTGTCGGGGCTATGCACTTACTTGTTTAGGCTAAATACTTGTAAGGCCAACATTGCTCGTCACTTGTCAGGGCTGCACATAACTTGTGATGGTTATAAGGTTATAATTTGTCGGAGTTGCATACTTTGTACCTTGTCAGGTCTACATGCTTGTAATTCGTCAGGGCGACAAACTTGTTAGGGCTACAAGCTTGTTATTTGTCAGGTTAACATACTTGTCAGGTATATTTACTTATAACTTGTCAGGGCTCAAAACTTGTCACGGCTACACATTTTGTAATTTGTCAGGACAACAAAGTGTCAGGGCTCCAAACTTGTCACGGTTGCATACTTTGTAACTTGTCAGGGCTACAAGCTTGTCACGGTTGCATACTTTTGTACCTTGTCAGGGCACCAAACTTGTCAGGTCTACACATTTGTAATTTGTCAGGGCAACAAACTTGTCAGGGCTACATTATTGTAATTCGTCAGGGCAACAAACTTGTCAGGGCTACAAGCTTGTAAGGGCTATGTCCATATAAGGGCTACACATTTGTAACTTATCAGGGCCGCATGATATAATTTGTCGGGGCAATTAACTTCTCAGGGCAACACATTTGGCAAGGTTACACATCTACCTTGCGAAGGATAAAACTTGTCGGGGTTACAAGCTTTTAAGGGCTATGCACTTGTCAGGGCTACACATTTTGTAATTCGTCAGGGCGACAAACTGGTTAGGGCTACAAGCTTGTTATTTGTCAGGTTAACATACTTGTCAGGTATATTTACTTATAACTTGTCAGGGCTCCAAACTTGTCACGGCTACACATTTTGTAATTTGTCTGGGCAACAAAATTGTCAGGGCTCCAAACTTGTCACGGCTGCATACTTTTGTACCTTGTCAGGGCACCAAACTTGTCAGGTCTACACATTTGTAATTTGTCAGGGCTACAAGCTTGTCAGGGCTACACATTTGTAATTTGTCATGTCAACAAAGTTGTCAGGGCTGCATACTTTTGTAACTTGTCAGGGCTACAAGCTTGTCGGGGCTACAAAATTGTCAGGTGTGTATACTTTGTAACTTGTCAGGGCTACACATTTGTATTTTGTCAGGGCAACTCGTCACGGCTGCACACCTTGTAATTTGTCAGGGCTACAAGCGTGTTAATTGTCAGGGCTCTGCACTTTTTTGTCAGGGCAACATACTTTTAAGGCCAAGGTTAGGTAAGTAGTTGGGTTAGGTTTTTGTAGTTAAATTGTATTTCTATTAAACACATAGGTACATAAAATACCTATGTCTATACAGTTTCACAGTTCCATATTACTATTTATAAACAAAATATTTATTACCTAGGTACCTGAAAAGGAGATGCCTATTCTCATATTTTCTTGTCCACAAAAAAAAACTGACAAAATATGTTCTTCAAAATCGTTTTTACTCCTCGTTTGACAACACACATATATTATATTACATAATAATACATACTACTTTCAAGTACCTATAAGTTTTAACTTATATTATTATACTTACACTACAGGGCTACACTACTCTTAAAGTGTTTTTCTTAAATATGAAATGACATATGTCATAAATAAGTAGGTACCTATAACCATCAACTTTGGTCACCATTAACATAATGCGATATATGATGCAATATTTATAATTTTTAATAATGTTTCACATGTCTCTCAAAAAAAGGTAAAACTTTATTGGTCGGGGAGAAAAGAATAGATTTACGATGACGTACCTTTAATCTATTGTGTAAGTTTACACTACACTTTATAAAATATTCACGCGATTGCTATTGAACACTGCGGCCATCTCTGCTGTCTTGACAATTTTTATTTATGTACCTAGGTACCTTCCTGTTACGTACACCTTCATCAAAATTTGCTTCGATCAACGGTACCTATTATTAATATAATACATAAAACTCATTTTCCATAAATATATAATATGTGATATCACAATTTCTTTAAGTCACGTAAGGTGAGCATAAAATCCTGTTTATTATTAATATAATTTAACACATCTAACGGTATATATACCTAATATAATAAATAAAACTTTGTGTACGTCTTATCTTCTAGGCCTATAAAAATGCAGATAATACAAATTAATAGTACAAATTAGAACTTCCAAAATGAAAACCAAAATAATTTGGACAACCAAATAGATGTAAATTAATGGCAAAAGTATTAGCAAATAAATTTAAACGTCGAAGGAAACTAACCTAAGATACAACATTATCACAAACTTACATTTTTATTTTTTATTTTTTGGTATGTATTGATTATTTATAATTTTTCATCATTAGTAATTACAAGCTGATGCGCATATATGCTTTGCTGTTGCTAGGTTTTTGTGATCATTCAACTCCTTTTGGGTGTAAAACGTTGTGGAAACAATGTCTTTTTAAGTGCAGATGATATAATATACCTATCTTAATTTACAGCCATCCCGACCGGCGTTGTCCGTGAGATTAGCTTGTGATAATTATGCAAGCAGTATATTATATTATTATCAGCTTACATCATATACAGGCATAGGCTCAGGGGCGGGCGTATATCGATTGCGCCTAAATTACCTTTTTACCTGTAAAAAATTTATCGATTGCGCCGCGCAGGTAACAACTCCGCCGAACTTTTTTACATATCAACTCCACCGAACTTTTTTTACCGATTCCGTCGGGCGTCGACTACCAATTCACTGAATATTTGTAAACTGGTTATCTTAATAATGACAAAATGTAAAAGGCTTACGTTTACATTTATGTCATGCTATTCTATGATATAAAATATGTTTTATTTCATTAGTAGGTACAGTGTACACACTGGTACACACTATATAACTTACTGTAATTTGTATAATATGACGGTTTTACGATTTCCCCCCCCCCCCCCGAGTTAGTGCCCGGGTGAGTTGTGTCTCTGCAACGACTGGAGCATTAACTTGTCTTGGTAGTATGAGTCTGGTACGGTTAACCGATTCTTATCTAATGGTGTTATGTGAGAGATACCACAATGGTGTGTTTGGCTTTAATGTAATATAATCGAACGTGTCACTGACTGATCAAAGTAGAGCCTAAATAATGATAGCTTGAGTCTTGCAACTCTCACGGAACTTTCGTACCACCGTGTAAGTGTGCACTAAGAAAGCGTCTTAAAAAAATTACATTTTATAAAGTATGGTGCTTGCAAAAGTATTTAGAGATTCAAGATGAACGATGAAAATGTTTAAGTTTTGAACACTATATAGGTACATACCTAATATTTGTTTTTTTTTCTTTATTAATAAAATACACAATCTGTACGCAACAAGGCACAATAATAAGAGCATGGGCTATAATACCTAATATTATTATTATAATAATATAATATTATTGTATTACCTAATATTAAATAACAAATTGAATAAAGTTTGAGTCATACAGAATCGGTACATTTATCGGGCAAGGTATAAAAATACATAGTTACATCATAACCAATATGATAATATAATATTTAAATCATATAGAAATCTCATTTTTTACGGGCCACGAAGTGCACGGGATCAGCTAGTTAATTTGAAAAAAAAATCACATCTAATATAATGTGACATTAAAAAATAGCTACCTAAATAATAACATTGACAGACAGTACCTACTCCTATAGCAGTATTATGAAAATGTTATGTAGGGTGGCTTTAACTGCAACAACAATAAATTGAAGAATTGTATGTTACATGATATAAAAACAAGGTACGATCGTAACTTTTTGACGGTCGGATACTTCGGTAAGCACGCGACGTAGAGTACTGTACAGTTATGATAATTTAATGACAATATGATAATACGGGTAAGCAATGGTGACGTGTGGCGTGGACTTGGACCAAATCTGGACTTTTGCGATCATACCATATGTTGTTTATACCGTGGTATATTATGACTAGGGACCGGAATTATATTCTTTTGCATATTTTTTTTTTGAGGCTATGCAGTCAGACGGGGGTTCGAAATCTTTATATAAAAAGAATATTTCGTATAATAAAGAATATTTGAGAATATATCGATTAATTTGTGTAGACATTCGATATTTTTTGTTGCAGTGGCATAAATAATATAAATTATGTGTCCGATAATAGTGATATGATATTGATACATTATATATACGTATTATAACCATCATATAGCATGCCTTAATTTGTAATGTACTGTAATATTCTGTAGTAGATAAGAGACTTATAAGTCAGTCAGTACTTAAATGTAAAAGAGTTTTTGACATAGAAACCATAGAAAACGATCTAATATTTATTAAGGCCCATTTTTTTGTTTTCGTAACATCCATCAAAAGCTTGGAAAAATCTAATGTGTCTCTTGTTGATTCGATAAATCTAATTGAAACTACAATTGGTCAACTTCAAAAAATACCCGGAGAAAATGGAAATAAAATAAAAATAAAAATTGATCAAATTCAACAAAAAAATAAAGCGCTCATCATTATGAAAAACGTAGCTAAGTTTTGAATGGAAATAATGAAGTTCAACTTATAGACAATATTTCACCGGCTATGATTACTGATTTGCAAAATTCTCCCGTGACTTCAGTTGACGTCGAACGTTCATTTAGCACGACAGACCGTCGTACAAATATGACACCAGAACACATGGAGCAAAATATAGTTGTTAACTGTTTTCAAAAATTTTCGTAATTAAAAATACCTTATTGTTATTAATATAATTTAATCAATTTTTTTTTTAACATGTATAATTTTGCTTATTTTTTGCATATTATTTTTTATCATATACTTTTGCATATTACTTTTTATCATATACTCAATTATATCAATTTTTTTTGTATTATTTTGCATATAAATGAATTTTTTTATTTCAAGAGAATATTTTAATAAAAAAACATTTTTTTTGCATATTTCATTATGATTTTTAAAGAATATTGGAAGAATATTTTCAATTTTTTAAGAGAATATTAGCATCTTATTTTGGCTATTTTAAAAGAATATAATTCCGGCCCCTAATTATGACATTACAGCTACAGCAGTAATATTTTCAATGATATCGAATTATAATATATGAGTACATTAAACTGCCACATTGCGTTGCTCTAGATATTGGGGGCACTGATATATTTCAAGGGAAATATCAAATTATATCAATTAATAATAAATGTTCTATTTTAAGAGGACGTCATATCCGTATGCGTTGTCTCCGTCTTACAAATGTACAATATAGCAAAAAACTGTTTTCCACGCAACCACTTTACTCCCTTTGTATTCATAGTAGAATTACCAAAATTATTCCACAACGCATAGGAAACAACTTTATCCGTGTCGTAGCGTTTTTATTTTTTTTTTTTTTTATAGCATTTACCAATAATTTTTAGTAATTAAATGAAAAAACAACGAAAAAAATCCTCATGTTCTCAAAGTGATAACTTTAATTTTATTTATGTTGTCCAAATAATAAAAACGCTACGACACAGATAAAGTTGTTCCATAGGCGTTGTGGAATTTTGGCAATCCTCTAATATATAAATACCTAGGGAATGGTTCTATCCCGCTCAAAATAGTTTTTTGCTATGTTGTACATTTGTAAGACAGAGACAACGCGTTTGGTCTATTTTAAATTTTTGGTCTATTCGTTCATTTGTCGTTTATTTTATCACCACCGTTCAGCTGATTAGTACGTAATGCATAATGCGTTGAGCCGTCACAGAACACTGAACAATATTAGTCGTAGAAAATTTAATTTAATTTGTCATGGCTATAGCGTTACATAGCAGTTTCGATGTGCATTGTATACGTACACACTACTTAACAGCTAAAACTAAAAACAGTAATAATTTCATTACTGCCATAGAGCCATAGTAGTAATAAAAAAGTGAATTATATTGGCCGGTTTTGGAAATTTAAAAAGTGGTAAATTTCCGTCAATGTGTGAAATGTTAATAGAGAATAATAAAAATTAAAGGAAAATGGGAATTTTTATCAAAATCAGTTTTTGACCAAATCGATTTTGTTTTTTGGCGTAACTCTAAGACAAATGACCGTAGATAGATGACAATTGCACTGAATGTTTATATTATATTAATTTTCTATACACCATAAAATGTCGACTCTTTTTGAGCTGTTTGCGGACATTGTCAATTTTCAATATTTTTTGTTTTTATTTTCTATAATTGTCAATGAAATGTGTTGGGTAAAACTGCGTGAAAATTGAATGAAAAGCTCCTGATATATTTTCACAATAACAGTTGAAAAATGTTAAAAATGCATAGGCACAATTTTTTTTTATAAGCATTTAAAGTTCGAATTACGACAAAATTTATCAACTTGAAATTTAATAATTATTTTGTAGTTAAAAATGTATAAAATTTTCAACATTTATAGCCAAGGATTCAAAATTTAAAACAACGTTCCACGTAAATAGGTTTATAAATAAATTACTTTATTCACAATAATATCATCAAATATACTCAGTAATATACTCAGTCGTAGGCTGTTTCATCGTCTTCGCTCAAAATTGTTTTTTGTATACAATATTTTCATTGAATTCAAATTTAATACTATCCGTTATACAGTGACACACTTGTAACCTACCGTACAGCAGAGCAACATCCACTTTCCCGCCTTTTATATCATTGAATTAATTAATTAATTAATTTGACTAATTAACTAAATAATTTAACACCATCCATTACAGTATCCCCACTTGCCTACCTTTAATCTATTTTATTTCTTAATAATAGATAAATCATGATTTATAAAATATTGGTAGACCAAATGGGATGTGTGGGATTATAAAAATTGAATATCGGCCGCCACTTTATTAGGATTGAGGACATTTTACTTTTTATTAACTTTTATCGATTGCTTTCGCCCTCTGTAATTTTAACACACGAATTGATGAATTTATTTTTATTATTTATTCTTACAATATGTAACCAAGAACTTGACAAGTGTTTTATAATTTTTTTATTATGTCTCACATTAAAAATAATAATAGTAAGTATAGTAAAACACACCTATCTAGCTGTTTTTTTTAAGTAGATAAAAACCAAAATACGATTTCTAAAGCTATTTAATAATATTTGTGTTTTACTTGTTTAATAAACATTATTTTCGACAGATGTTAGATTGCTACATACCTAACTTACGAGGGATAAAACTTGTCGGGGCTACAAGCCTGTAACTTGTCAGGGCAACAAACTTGTCACGGCTCCAAACTTGTCAGGGTTGCATACTTTGTAACTTGTCAGGGCTACAAGCTTGTCACGGTTGCAAACTTTGTACCTTGTCAGGGCTACACATTTGTAATTTGTCAGGGCACCAAAATTGTCAGGGCTACAACCTTGTTATTTGTCAGGTTTACAAACTTGTCAGGTATATGTACTTATCACTTAACAGGGCTACAAGCTTATCATTTGACAGGGCACCAAATTTGTCAGGGCTACATTATTTGTAATTTGTCAGGGCACCAAACTTGTCAGGGCCACATTATTGTAATTTGTCAGGGCAACAAACTTGTCAGGGCTACAAGCTTGTAAGGGCTATGTCCATATCAGGGCAACACATTTGTAACTTATCAGGGCCGCATGATATAATTTGTCGGGGCAATTAACTTCTCAGGGCAACATACTTGGCAAGAATACACATCTACCTTGCGAAGGATAAAAATTGTCATGGCTACAAACTTGTTACTTGTCAGGTTTACACACTTGTTAGGACTATGTACATGTCAGGACTACATATTTGTTACTTATCAGGGCCTCGTGATATAATTTGTCGGGGCAATTAACATGTCAGGGCTTCACATCTAATTTGCTAGGGGTGAAACTTATCAGGGCCACAAGCTTGTTATTTCTCAGGTTAACAAACTCGTCAGGTCTATTTCCTTATAACTTGTCAGGGCTACAAGCTTGTCAGGGCTACACATTTGTAACTTTTCAGGGCTGCATGATATACTTTGTCAGGGCAACTAACTTGTCAGGGCTACACTTGTAACTTTCTAGGGATAAAACTTGTCGGGGCTATGCACTTACATGTTAAGGCTAAATACTTGTAAGGCCAACATTGCTCGTCACATGTCAGGGCTACACATGAACTTGCTACACATAACTTGTGAGGGTTATAAGGTTATAATTTGTCGGAGCTGCATACTTTGTACCTTGTCAGGGCACCAAACTTGTCAGGTCTACACATTTTGTAATTTGTCAGGGCAACAAAATTGTCAGGGCTCTAAACTTTTCACGGTTATATACTTTGTAACTTGTCAGGGCTACAAGGTTGTCAGGGCTGTATACTTTTGTAACTTGTCAGGGCTACAAGATTGACAGGGATGCATACTTTGTAATTTGGCAGGGCTACACATTTGTAATTTTTCCGGCAACAAACTTGTCAGGGCAACAAACTTGTCAGGGCAACAAACTTTTCACGGTTGTATACTTTGTAAATATTCAGGGCTACAAGATTGTCAGGGCTACAAAAATGTCAGGGCTACAACCTTCTAATACGTCAGGGCTACAAGCATGTTACTTGTCAGGGCTCTGCACTTTTTTGTCAGGGCAACTAACTTGTCAGGGCTACACCTGTAACTTGCTTGGGATAAAACTTGTCGGGGCTATGCACTTACTTGTTTAGGCTAAATACTTGTAAGGCCAACATTGCTCGTCACTTGTCAGGGCTGCACATAACTTAAGATGGTTATAAGGTTATAATTCGTCGGAGTTGCATACTTTGTACCTTGTCAGGTCTACATGCTTGTAATTCGTCAGGGCGACAAACTTGTTAGGGCTACAAGCTTGTCACGGCTACACATTTTGTAATTTGTCAGGGCTCCAAACTTGTCACGGTTGCATACTTTGTAACTTGTCAGGGCTACAAGCTTGTCACGGTTGCATACTTTTGTACCTTGTCAGGGCACCAAACTTGTCAGGTCTACACGTTTGTAATTTGTCAGGGACACAAACTTGTCAGGGCTACATTATTGTAATTCGTCAGGGCACCAAACTTGTCAGGGCTCCAAACTTGTCAGGGTTGCATACTTTGTAACTTGTCACGGCTGCATACTTGTCAGGGCAACACATTTGTAATTTGTAAGGGCTACAAGCTTGTCAGGGCAACAAAATTGTCAGGCTACAAATTTGTAACTTGTCAGGGCTACAAGCTTATAAGGGATATACACATGTCAGGGCTATATATCTAACTTGCAACGGATAAAAATTGTCATGGCTACAAACTTGTTATTTGTCAGGTTAACAAAATTGTCAGGGCTCTAAACTTTTCACGGTTATATACTTTGTAACTTGTCAGGGCTACAAGGTTGTCAGGGCTGTATACTTTTGTAACTTGTCAGGGCTACAAGATTGACAGGGATGCATACTTTGTAATTTGGCAGGGCTACACATTTGTAATTTTTCCGGCAACAAACTTGTCAGGGCAACAAACTTGTCAGGGCAACAAACTTTTCACGGTTGTATACTTTGTAAATATTCAGGGCTACAAGATTGTCAGGGCTACAAAAATGTCAGGGCTACAACCTTCTAATACGTCAGGGCTACAAGCATGTTACTTGTCAGGGCTCTGCACTTTTTTGTCAGGGCAACTAACTTGTCAGGGCTACACCTGTAACTTGCTTGGGATAAAACTTGTCGGGGCTATGCACTTACTTGTTTAGGCTAAATACTTGTAAGGCCAACATTGCTCGTCACTTGTCAGGGCTGCACATAACTTAAGATGGTTATAAGGTTATAATTCGTCGGAGTTGCATACTTTGTACCTTGTCAGGTCTACATGCTTGTAATTCGTCAGGGCGACAAACTTGTTAGGGCTACAAGCTTGTCACGGCTACACATTTTGTAATTTGTCAGGGCTCCAAACTTGTCACGGTTGCATACTTTGTAACTTGTCAGGGCTACAAGCTTGTCACGGTTGCATACTTTTGTACCTTGTCAGGGCACCAAACTTGTCAGGTCTACACGTTTGTAATTTGTCAGGGACACAAACTTGTCAGGGCTACATTATTGTAATTCGTCAGGGCACCAAACTTGTCAGGGCTCCAAACTTGTCAGGGTTGCATACTTTGTAACTTGTCACGGCTGCATACTTGTCAGGGCAACACATTTGTAATTTGTAAGGGCTACAAGCTTATAAGGGCAACAAAATTGTCAGGCTACAAATTTGTAACTTGTCAGGGCTACAAGCTTATAAGGGATATACACATGTCAGGGCTATATATCTAACTTGCAACGGATAAAAATTGTCATGGCTACAAACTTGTTATTTGTCAGGTTAACAAACTTGTAAGGGCAACATACTTGTCAGGGCAACAACCTTGTTACTTGTCAGATTAACAAACTTGTAAGGGCTACATACTTGTCAGGGCAACAACCTTGTTACTTGTCAGGTTTACACACTTGTTAGGACTATGTACATGTCAGGACTACATATTTGTTACTTATCAGGGCCTCGTGATATAATTTGTTGGGGCAATTAACATGTCAGGGCTTCATATCTAATTTGCTAGGGGTGAAACTTATCAGGGCCACAAGCTTGTAATTTCTCAGGTTAACAAACTCGTCAGGTCTATTTCCTTATAACTTGTCAGGGCTACAAGCTTGTCAGGGCTACACATTTGTAACTTTTCAGGGCTGCATGATATACTTTGTCAGGGCAACTAACTTGTCAGGGCTACACTTGTAACTTTCTAGGGATAAAACTTGTCGGGGCTATGCACTTACATGTTAAGGCTAAATACTTGTAAGGCCAACATTGCTCGTCACATGTCAGGGCTACACATGAACTTGCTACACATAACTTGTGAGGGTTATAAGGTTATAATTTGTCGGAGCTGCATACTTTGTACCTTGTCAGGGCACCAAACTTGTCAGGTCTACACGTTTTGTAATTTGTCAGGGCAACAAAATTGTCAGGGCTCTAAACTTTTCACGGTTATATACTTTGTAACTTGTCAGGGCTACAAGGTTGTCAGGGCTGCATACTTTTGTAACTTGTCAGGGCTACAAGATTGACAGGGATGCATACTTTGTAATTTGGCAGGGCTACACATTTGTAATTTTTCCGGCAACAAACTTGTCAGGGCTACATCATTGTAATTCGTCAGGGCAACAAACTTGTCAGGGCAACAAACTTGTCAGGGCAACAAACTTTTCACGGTTGTATACTTTGTAACTTGTCAGGGCTACAAGATTGTCAGGGCTACAAAAATGTCAGGGCTACAACCTTCTAATACGTCAGGGCTACAAGCATGTTACTTGTCAGGGCTCTGCACTTTTTTGTCAGGGCAACTAACTTGTCAGGGCTACACCTGTAACTTGCTTGGGATAAAACTTGTCGGGGCTATGCACTTACTTGTTTAGGCTAAATACTTGTAAGGCCAACATTGCTCGTCACTTGTCAGGGCTGCACATAACTTGTGATGGTTATAAGGTTATAATTTGTCGGAGTTGCATACTTTGTACCTTGTCAGGTCTACATGCTTGTAATTCGTCAGGGCGACAAACTTGTTAGGGCTACAAGCTTGTTATTTGTCAGGTTAACATACTTGTCAGGTATATTTACTTATAACTTGTCAGGGCTCCAAACTTGTCACGGCTACACATTTTGTAATTTGTCAGGACAACAAAGTGTCAGGGCTCCAAACTTGTCACGGTTGCATACTTTGTAACTTGTCAGGGCTACAAGCTTGTCACGGTTGCATACTTTTGTACCTTGTCAGGGCACCAAACTTGTCAGGTCTACACATTTGTAATTTGTCAGGGCAACAAACTTGTCAGGGCTACATTATTGTAATTCGTCAGGGCAACAAACTTGTCAGGGCTACAAGCTTGTAAGGGCTATGTCCATATAAGGGCTACACATTTGTAACTTATCAGGGCCGCATGATATAATTTGTCGGGGCAATTAACTTCTCAGGGCAACACATTTGGCAAGGTTACACATCTACCTTGCGAAGGATAAAACTTGTCGGGGTTACAAGCTTTTAAGGGCTATGCACTTGTCAGGGCTACACATTTTGTAATTCGTCAGGGCGACAAACTGGTTAGGGCTACAAGCTTGTTATTTGTCAGGTTAACATACTTGTCAGGTATATTTACTTATAACTTGTCAGGGCTCCAAACTTGTCACGGCTACACATTTTGTAATTTGTCTGGGCAACAAAATTGTCAGGGCTCCAAACTTGTCACGGCTGCATACTTTTGTACCTTGTCAGGGCACCAAACTTGTCAGGTCTACACATTTGTAATTTGTCAGGGCTACAAGCTTGTCAGGGCTACACATTTGTAATTTGTCATGTCAACAAAGTTGTCAGGGCTGCATACTTTTGTAACTTGTCAGGGCTACAAGCTTGTCGGGGCTACAAAATTGTCAGGTGTGTATACTTTGTAACTTGTCAGGGCTACACATTTGTATTTTGTCAGGGCAACTCGTCACGGCTGCACACCTTGTAATTTGTCAGGGCTACAAGCGTGTTAATTGTCAGGGCTCTGCACTTTTTTGTCAGGGCAACATACTTTTAAGGCCAAGGTTAGGTAAGTAGTTGGGTTAGGTTTTTGTAGTTAAATTGTATTTCTATTAAACACATAGGTACATAAAATACCTATGTCTATACAGTTTCACAGTTCCATATTACTATTTATAAACAAAATATTTATTACCTAGGTACCTGAAAAGGAGATGCCTATTCTCATATTTTCTTGTCCACAAAAAAAAACTGACAAAATATGTTCTTCAAAATCGTTTTTACTCCTCGTTTGACAACACACATATATTATATTACATAATAATACATACTACTTTCAAGTACCTATAAGTTTTAACTTATATTATTATACTTACACTACAGGGCTACACTACTCTTAAAGTGTTTTTCTTAAATATGAAATGACATATGTCATAAATAAGTAGGTACCTATAACCATCAACTTTGGTCACCATTAACATAATGCGATATATGATGCAATATTTATAATTTTTAATAATGTTTCACATGTCTCTCAAAAAAAGGTAAAACTTTATTGGTCGGGGAGAAAAGAATAGATTTACGATGACGTACCTTTAGTCTATTGTGTAAGTTTACACTACACTTTATAAAATATTCACGCGATTGCTATTGAACACTGCGGCCATCTCTGCTGTCTTGACAATTTTTATTTATGTACCTAGGTACCTTCCTGTTACGTACACCTTCATCAAAATTTGCTTCGATCAACGGTACCTATTATTAATATAATACATAAAACTCATTTTCCATAAATATATAATATGTGATATCACAATTTCTTTAAGTCACGTAAGGTGAGCATAAAATCCTGTTTATTATTAATATAATTTAACACATCTAACGGTATATATACCTAATATAATAAATAAAACTTTGTGTACGTCTTATCTTCTAGGCCTATAAAAATGCAGATAATACAAATTAATAGTACAAATTAGAACTTCCAAAATGAAAACCAAAATAATTTGGACAACCAAATAGATGTAAATTAATGGCAAAAGTATTAGCAAATAAATTTAAACGTCGAAGGAAACTAACCTAAGATACAACATTATCACAAACTTACATTTTTATTTTTTATTTTTTGGTATGTATTGATTATTTATAATTTTTCATCATTAGTAATTACAAGCTGATGCGCATATATGCTTTGCTGTTGCTAGGTTTTTGTGATCATTCAACTCCTTTTGGGTGTAAAACGTTGTGGAAACAATGTCTTTTTAAGTGCAGATGATATAATATACCTATCTTAATTTACAGCCATCCCGACCGGCGTTGTCCGTGAGATTAGCTTGTGATAATTATGCAAGCAGTATATTATATTATTATCAGCTTACATCATATACAGGCATAGGCTCAGGGGCGGGCGTATATCGATTGCGCCTAAATTACCTTTTTACCTGTAAAAAATTTATCGATTGCGCCGCGCAGGTAACAACTCCGCCGAACTTTTTTACATATCAACTCCACCGAACTTTTTTTACCGATTCCGTCGGGCGTCGACTACCAATTCACTGAATATTTGTAAACTGGTTATCTTAATAATGACAAAATGTAAAAGGCTTACGTTTACATTTATGTCATGCTATTCTATGATATAAAATATGTTTTATTTCATTAGTAGGTACAGTGTACACACTGGTACACACTATATAACTTACTGTAATTTGTATAATATGACGGTTTTACGATTTCCCCCCCCCCCCCCCCCCCCGAGTTAGTGCCCGGGTGAGTTGTGTCTCTGCAACGACTGGAGCATTAACTTGTCTTGGTAGTATGAGTCTGGTACGGTTAACCGATTCTTATCTAATGGTGTTATGTGAGAGATACCACAATGGTGTGTTTGGCTTTAATGTAATATAATCGAACGTGTCACTGACTGATCAAAGTAGAGCCTAAATAATGATAGCTTGAGTCTTGCAACTCTCACGGAACTTTCGTACCACCGTGTAAGTGTGCACTAAGAAAGCGTCTTAAAAAAATTACATTTTATAAAGTATGGTGCTTGCAAAAGTATTTAGAGATTCAAGATGAACGATGAAAATGTTTAAGTTTTGAACACTATATAGGTACATACCTAATATTTGTTTTTTTTTCTTTATTAATAAAATACACAATCTGTACGCAACAAGGCACAATAATAAGAGCATGGGCTATAATACCTAATATTATTATTATAATAATATAATATTATTGTATTACCTAATATTAAATAACAAATTGAATAAAGTTTGAGTCATACAGAATCGGTACATTTATCGGGCAAGGTATAAAAATACATAGTTACATCATAACCAATATGATAATATAATATTTAAATCATATAGAAATCTCATTTTTTACGGGCCACGAAGTGCACGGGATCAGCTAGTTAATTTGAAAAAAAAATCACATCTAATATAATGTGACATTAAAAAATAGCTACCTAAATAATAACATTGACAGACAGTACCTACTCCTATAGCAGTATTATGAAAATGTTATGTAGGGTGGCTTTAACTGCAACAACAATAAATTGAAGAATTGTATGTTACATGATATAAAAACAAGGTACGATCGTAACTTTTTGACGGTCGGATACTTCGGTAAGCACGCGACGTAGAGTACTGTACAGTTATGATAATTTAATGACAATATGATAATACGGGTAAGCAATGGTGACGTGTGGCGTGGACTTGGACCAAATCTGGACTTTTGCGATCATACCATATGTTGTTTATACCGTGGTATATTATGACTAGGGACCGGAATTATATTCTTTTGCATATTTTTTTTTTGAGGCTATGCAGTCAGACGGGGGTTCGAAATCTTTATATAAAAAGAATATTTCGTATAATAAAGAATATTTGAGAATATATCGATTAATTTGTGTAGACATTCGATATTTTTTGTTGCAGTGGCATAAATAATATAAATTATGTGTCCGATAATAGTGATATGATATTGATACATTATATATACGTATTATAACCATCATATAGCATGCCTTAATTTGTAATGTACTGTAATATTCTGTAGTAGATAAGAGACTTATAAGTCAGTCAGTACTTAAATGTAAAAGAGTTTTTGACATAGAAACCATAGAAAACGATCTAATATTTATTAAGGCCCATTTTTTTGTTTTCGTAACATCCATCAAAAGCTTGGAAAAATCTAATGTGTCTCTTGTTGATTCGATAAATCTAATTGAAACTACAATTGGTCAACTTCAAAAAATACCCGGAGAAAATGGAAATAAAATAAAAATAAAAATTGATCAAATTCAACAAAAAAATAAAGCGCTCATCATTATGAAAAACGTAGCTAAGTTTTGAATGGAAATAATGAAGTTCAACTTATAGACAATATTTCACCGGCTATGATTACTGATTTGCAAAATTCTCCCGTGACTTCAGTTGACGTCGAACGTTCATTTAGCACGACAGACCGTCGTACAAATATGACACCAGAACACATGGAGCAAAATATAGTTGTTAACTGTTTTCAAAAATTTTCGTAATTAAAAATACCTTATTGTTATTAATATAATTTAATCAATTTTTTTTTTAACATGTATAATTTTGCTTATTTTTTGCATATTATTTTTTATCATATACTTTTGCATATTACTTTTTATCATATACTCAATTATATCAATTTTTTTTGTATTATTTTGCATATAAATGAATTTTTTTATTTCAAGAGAATATTTTAATAAAAAAACATTTTTTTTGCATATTTCATTATGATTTTTAAAGAATATTGGAAGAATATTTTCAATTTTTTAAGAGAATATTAGCATCTTATTTTGGCTATTTTAAAAGAATATAATTCCGGCCCCTAATTATGACATTACAGCTACAGCAGTAATATTTTCAATGATATCGAATTATAATATATGAGTACATTAAACTGCCACATTGCGTTGCTCTAGATATTGGGGGCACTGATATATTTCAAGGGAAATATCAAATTATATCAATTAATAATAAATGTTCTATTTTAAGAGGACGTCATATCCGTATGCGTTGTCTCCGTCTTACAAATGTACAATATAGCAAAAAACTGTTTTCCACGCAACCACTTTACTCCCTTTGTATTTATAGTAGAATTACCAAAATTATTCCACAACGCATAGGAAACAACTTTATCCGTGTCGTAGCGTTTTTATTTTTTTTTTTTTTTTATAGCATTTACCAATAATTTTTAGTAATTAAATGAAAAAACAACGAAAAAAATCCTCATGTTCTCAAAGTGATAACTTTAATTTTATTTATGTTGTCCAAATAATAAAAACGCTACGACACAGATAAAGTTGTTCCATAGGCGTTGTGGAATTTTGGCAATCCTCTAATATATAAATACCTAGGGAATGGTTCTATCCCGCTCAAAATAGTTTTTTGCTATGTTGTACATTTGTAAGACAGAGACAACGCGTTTGGTCTATTTTAAATTTTTGGTCTATTCGTTCATTTGTCGTTTATTTTATCACCACCGTTCAGCTGATTAGTACGTAATGCATAATGCGTTGAGCCGTCACAGAACACTGAACAATATTAGTCGTAGAAAATTTAATTTAATTTGTCATGGCTATAGCGTTACATAGCAGTTTCGATGTGCATTGTATACGTACACACTACTTAACAGCTAAAACTAAAAACAGTAATAATTTCATTACTGCCATAGAGCCATAGTAGTAATAAAAAAGTGAATTATATTGGCCGGTTTTGGAAATTTAAAAAGTGGTAAATTTCCGTCAATGTGTGAAATGTTAATAGAGAATAATAAAAATTAAAGGAAAATGGGAATTTTTATCAAAATCAGTTTTTGACCAAATCGATTTTGTTTTTTGGCGTAACTCTAAGACAAATGACCGTAGATAGATGACAATTGCACTGAATGTTTATATTATATTAATTTTCTATACACCATAAAATGTCGACTCTTTTTGAGCTGTTTGCGGACATTGTCAATTTTCAATATTTTTTGTTTTTATTTTCTATAATTGTCAATGAAATGTGTTGGGTAAAACTGCGTGAAAATTGAATGAAAAGCTCCTGATATATTTTCACAATAACAGTTGAAAAATGTTAAAAATGCATAGGCACAATTTTTTTTTATAAGCATTTAAAGTTCGAATTACGACAAAATTTATCAACTTGAAATTTAATAATTATTTTGTAGTTAAAAATGTATAAAATTTTCAACATTTATAGCCAAGGATTCAAAATTTAAAACAACGTTCCACGTAAATAGGTTTATAAATAAATTACTTTATTCACAATAATATCATCAAATATACTCAGTAATATACTCAGTCGTAGGCTGTTTCATCGTCTTCGCTCAAAATTGTTTTTTGTATACAATATTTTCATTGAATTCAAATTTAATACTATCCGTTATACAGTGACACACTTGTAACCTACCGTACAGCAGAGCAACATCCACTTTCCCGCCTTTTATATCATTGAATTAATTAATTAATTAATTTGACTAATTAACTAAATAATTTAACACCATCCATTACAGTATCCCCACTTGCCTACCTTTAATCTATTTTATTTCTTAATAATAGATAAATCATGATTTATAAAATATTGGTAGACCAAATGGGATGTGTGGGATTATAAAAATTGAATATCGGCCGCCACTTTATTAGGATTGAGGACATTTTACTTTTTATTAACTTTTATCGATTGCGTTCGCCCTCTGTAATTTTAACACACGAATTGATGAATTTATTTTTATTATTTATTCTTACAATATGTAACCAAGAACTTGACAAGTGTTTTATAATTTTTTTATTATGTCTCACATTAAAAATAATAATAGTAAGTATAGTAAAACACACCTATCTAGCTGTTTTTTTTAAGTAGATAAAAACCAAAATACGATTTCTAAAGCTATTTAATAATATTTGTGTTTTACTTGTTTAATAAACATTATTTTCGACAGATGTTAGATTGCTACATACCTAACTTACGAGGGATAAAACTTGTCGGGGCTACAAGCCTGTAACTTGTCAGGGCAACAAACTTGTCACGGCTCCAAACTTGTCAGGGTTGCATACTTTGTAACTTGTCAGGGCTACAAGCTTGTCACGGTTGCAAACTTTGTACCTTGTCAGGGCTACACATTTGTAATTTGTCAGGGCACCAAAATTGTCAGGGCTACAACCTTGTTATTTGTCAGGTTTACAAACTTGTCAGGTATATGTACTTATCACTTAACAGGGCTACAAGCTTATCATTTGACAGGGCACCAAATTTGTCAGGGCTACATTATTTGTAATTTGTCAGGGCACCAAACTTGTCAGGGCCACATTATTGTGATTTGTCAGGGCAACAAACTTGTCAGGGCTACAAGCTTGTAAGGGCTATGTCCATATCAGGGCAACACATTTGTAACTTATCAGGGCCGCATGATATAATTTGTCGGGGCAATTAACTTCTCAGGGCAACATACTTGGCAAGAATACACATCTACCTTGCGAAGGATAAAAATTGTCATGGCTACAAACTTGTTACTTGTCAGGTTTACACACTTGTTAGGACTATGTACATGTCAGGACTACATATTTGTTACTTATCAGGGCCTCGTGATATAATTTGTCGGGGCAATTAACATGTCAGGGCTTCACATCTAATTTGCTAGGGGTGAAACTTATCAGGGCCACAAGCTTGTTATTTCTCAGGTTAACAAACTCGTCAGGTCTATTTCCTTATAACTTGTCAGGGCTACAAGCTTGTCAGGGCTACACATTTGTAACTTTTCAGGGCTGCATGATATACTTTGTCAGGGCAACTAACTTGTCAGGGCTACACTTGTAACTTTCTAGGGATAAAACTTGTCGGGGCTATGCACTTACATGTTAAGGCTAAATACTTGTAAGGCCAACATTGCTCGTCACATGTCAGGGCTACACATGAACTTGCTACACATAACTTGTGAGGGTTATAAGGTTATAATTTGTCGGAGCTGCATACTTTGTACCTTGTCAGGGCACCAAACTTGTCAGGTCTACACATTTTGTAATTTGTCAGGGCAACAAAATTGTCAGGGCTCTAAACTTTTCACGGTTATATACTTTGTAACTTGTCAGGGCTACAAGGTTGTCAGGGCTGTATACTTTTGTAACTTGTCAGGGCTACAAGATTGACAGGGATGCATACTTTGTAATTTGGCAGGGCTACACATTTGTAATTTTTCCGGCAACAAACTTGTCAGGGCAACAAACTTGTCAGGGCAACAAACTTTTCACGGTTGTATACTTTGTAAATATTCAGGGCTACAAGATTGTCAGGGCTACAAAAATGTCAGGGCTACAACCTTCTAATACGTCAGGGCTACAAGCATGTTACTTGTCAGGGCTCTGCACTTTTTTGTCAGGGCAACTAACTTGTCAGGGCTACACCTGTAACTTGCTTGGGATAAAACTTGTCGGGGCTATGCACTTACTTGTTTAGGCTAAATACTTGTAAGGCCAACATTGCTCGTCACTTGTCAGGGCTGCACATAACTTAAGATGGTTATAAGGTTATAATTCGTCGGAGTTGCATACTTTGTACCTTGTCAGGTCTACATGCTTGTAATTCGTCAGGGCGACAAACTTGTTAGGGCTACAAGCTTGTCACGGCTACACATTTTGTAATTTGTCAGGGCTCCAAACTTGTCACGGTTGCATACTTTGTAACTTGTCAGGGCTACAAGCTTGTCACGGTTGCATACTTTTGTACCTTGTCAGGGCACCAAACTTGTCAGGTCTACACGTTTGTAATTTGTCAGGGACACAAACTTGTCAGGGCTACATTATTGTAATTCGTCAGGGCACCAAACTTGTCAGGGCTCCAAACTTGTCAGGGTTGCATACTTTGTAACTTGTCACGGCTGCATACTTGTCAGGGCAACACATTTGTAATTTGTAAGGGCTACAAGCTTATAAGGGCAACAAAATTGTCAGGCTACAAATTTGTAACTTGTCAGGGCTACAAGCTTATAAGGGATATACACATGTCAGGGCTATATATCTAACTTGCAACGGATAAAAATTGTCATGGCTACAAACTTGTTATTTGTCAGGTTAACAAACTTGTAAGGGCAACATACTTGTCAGGGCAACAACCTTGTTACTTGTCAGATTAACAAACTTGTAAGGGCTACATACTTGTCAGGGCAACAACCTTGTTACTTGTCAGGTTTACACACTTGTTAGGACTATGTACATGTCAGGACTACATATTTGTTACTTATCAGGGCCTCGTGATATAATTTGTTGGGGCAATTAACATGTCAGGGCTTCATATCTAATTTGCTAGGGGTGAAACTTATCAGGGCCACAAGCTTGTAATTTCTCAGGTTAACAAACTCGTCAGGTCTATTTCCTTATAACTTGTCAGGGCTACAAGCTTGTCAGGGCTACACATTTGTAACTTTTCAGGGCTGCATGATATACTTTGTCAGGGCAACTAACTTGTCAGGGCTACACTTGTAACTTTCTAGGGATAAAACTTGTCGGGGCTATGCACTTACATGTTAAGGCTAAATACTTGTAAGGCCATCATTGCTCGTCACATGTCAGGGCTACACATGAACTTGCTACACATAACTTGTGAGGGTTATAAGGTTATAATTTGTCGGAGCTGCATACTTTGTACCTTGTCAGGGCACCAAACTTGTCAGGTCTACACGTTTTGTAATTTGTCAGGGCAACAAAATTGTCAGGGCTCTAAACTTTTCACGGTTATATACTTTGTAACTTGTCAGGGCTACAAGGTTGTCAGGGCTGCATACTTTTGTAACTTGTCAGGGCTACAAGATTGACAGGGATGCATACTTTGTAATTTGGCAGGGCTACACATTTGTAATTTTTCCGGCAACAAACTTGTCAGGGCTACATCATTGTAATTCGTCAGGGCAACAAACTTGTCAGGGCAACAAACTTGTCAGGGCAACAAACTTTTCACGGTTGTATACTTTGTAACTTGTCAGGGCTACAAGATTGTCAGGGCTACAAAAATGTCAGGGCTACAACCTTCTAATACGTCAGGGCTACAAGCATGTTACTTGTCAGGGCTCTGCACTTTTTTGTCAGGGCAACTAACTTGTCAGGGCTACACCTGTAACTTGCTTGGGATAAAACTTGTCGGGGCTATGCACTTACTTGTTTAGGCTAAATACTTGTAAGGCCAACATTGCTCGTCACTTGTCAGGGCTGCACATAACTTGTGATGGTTATAAGGTTATAATTTGTCGGAGTTGCATACTTTGTACCTTGTCAGGTCTACATGCTTGTAATTCGTCAGGGCGACAAACTTGTTAGGGCTACAAGCTTGTTATTTGTCAGGTTAACATACTTGTCAGGTATATTTACTTATAACTTGTCAGGGCTCCAAACTTGTCACGGCTACACATTTTGTAATTTGTCAGGACAACAAAGTGTCAGGGCTCCAAACTTGTCACGGTTGCATACTTTGTAACTTGTCAGGGCTACAAGCTTGTCACGGTTGCATACTTTTGTACCTTGTCAGGGCACCAAACTTGTCAGGTCTACACATTTGTAATTTGTCAGGGCAACAAACTTGTCAGGGCTACATTATTGTAATTCGTCAGGGCAACAAACTTGTCAGGGCTACAAGCTTGTAAGGGCTATGTCCATATAAGGGCTACACATTTGTAACTTATCAGGGCCGCATGATATAATTTGTCGGGGCAATTAACTTCTCAGGGCAACACATTTGGCAAGGTTACACATCTACCTTGCGAAGGATAAAACTTGTCGGGGTTACAAGCTTTTAAGGGCTATGCACTTGTCAGGGCTACACATTTTGTAATTCGTCAGGGCGACAAACTGGTTAGGGCTACAAGCTTGTTATTTGTCAGGTTAACATACTTGTCAGGTATATTTACTTATAACTTGTCAGGGCTCCAAACTTGTCACGGCTACACATTTTGTAATTTGTCTGGGCAACAAAATTGTCAGGGCTCCAAACTTGTCACGGCTGCATACTTTTGTACCTTGTCAGGGCACCAAACTTGTCAGGTCTACACATTTGTAATTTGTCAGGGCTACAAGCTTGTCAGGGCTACACATTTGTAATTTGTCATGTCAACAAAGTTGTCAGGGCTGCATACTTTTGTAACTTGTCAGGGCTACAAGCTTGTCGGGGCTACAAAATTGTCAGGTGTGTATACTTTGTAACTTGTCAGGGCTACACATTTGTATTTTGTCAGGGCAACTCGTCACGGCTGCACACCTTGTAATTTGTCAGGGCTACAAGCGTGTTAATTGTCAGGGCTCTGCACTTTTTTGTCAGGGCAACATACTTTTAAGGCCAAGGTTAGGTAAGTAGTTGGGTTAGGTTTTTGTAGTTAAATTGTATTTCTATTAAACACATAGGTACATAAAATACCTATGTCTATACAGTTTCACAGTTCCATATTACTATTTATAAACAAAATATTTATTACCTAGGTACCTGAAAAGGAGATGCCTATTCTCATATTTTCTTGTCCACAAAAAAAAACTGACAAAATATGTTCTTCAAAATCGTTTTTACTCCTCGTTTGACAACACACATATATTATATTACATAATAATACATACTACTTTCAAGTACCTATAAGTTTTAACTTATATTATTATACTTACACTACAGGGCTACACTACTCTTAAAGTGTTTTTCTTAAATATGAAATGACATATGTCATAAATAAGTAGGTACCTATAACCATCAACTTTGGTCACCATTAACATAATGCGATATATGATGCAATATTTATAATTTTTAATAATGTTTCACATGTCTCTCAAAAAAAGGTAAAACTTTATTGGTCGGGGAGAAAAGAATAGATTTACGATGACGTACCTTTAGTCTATTGTGTAAGTTTACACTACACTTTATAAAATATTCACGCGATTGCTATTGAACACTGCGGCCATCTCTGCTGTCTTGACAATTTTTATTTATGTACCTAGGTACCTTCCTGTTACGTACACCTTCATCAAAATTTGCTTCGATCAACGGTACCTATTATTAATATAATACATAAAACTCATTTTCCATAAATATATAATATGTGATATCACAATTTCTTTAAGTCACGTAAGGTGAGCATAAAATCCTGTTTATTATTAATATAATTTAACACATCTAACGGTATATATACCTAATATAATAAATAAAACTTTGTGTACGTCTTATCTTCTAGGCCTATAAAAATGCAGATAATACAAATTAATAGTACAAATTAGAACTTCCAAAATGAAAACCAAAATAATTTGGACAACCAAATAGATGTAAATTAATGGCAAAAGTATTAGCAAATAAATTTAAACGTCGAAGGAAACTAACCTAAGATACAACATTATCACAAACTTACATTTTTATTTTTTATTTTTTGGTATGTATTGATTATTTATAATTTTTCATCATTAGTAATTACAAGCTGATGCGCATATATGCTTTGCTGTTGCTAGGTTTTTGTGATCATTCAACTCCTTTTGGGTGTAAAACGTTGTGGAAACAATGTCTTTTTAAGTGCAGATGATATAATATACCTATCTTAATTTACAGCCATCCCGACCGGCGTTGTCCGTGAGATTAGCTTGTGATAATTATGCAAGCAGTATATTATATTATTATCAGCTTACATCATATACAGGCATAGGCTCAGGGGCGGGCGTATATCGATTGCGCCTAAATTACCTTTTTACCTGTAAAAAATTTATCGATTGCGCCGCGCAGGTAACAACTCCGCCGAACTTTTTTACATATCAACTCCACCGAACTTTTTTTACCGATTCCGTCGGGCGTCGACTACCAATTCACTGAATATTTGTAAACTGGTTATCTTAATAATGACAAAATGTAAAAGGCTTACGTTTACATTTATGTCATGCTATTCTATGATATAAAATATGTTTTATTTCATTAGTAGGTACAGTGTACACACTGGTACACACTATATAACTTACTGTAATTTGTATAATATGACGGTTTTACGATTTCCCCCCCCCCCCCCCGAGTTAGTGCCCGGGTGAGTTGTGTCTCTGCAACGACTGGAGCATTAACTTGTCTTGGTAGTATGAGTCTGGTACGGTTAACCGATTCTTATCTAATGGTGTTATGTGAGAGATACCACAATGGTGTGTTTGGCTTTAATGTAATATAATCGAACGTGTCACTGACTGATCAAAGTAGAGCCTAAATAATGATAGCTTGAGTCTTGCAACTCTCACGGAACTTTCGTACCACCGTGTAAGTGTGCACTAAGAAAGCGTCTTAAAAAAATTACATTTTATAAAGTATGGTGCTTGCAAAAGTATTTAGAGATTCAAGATGAACGATGAAAATGTTTAAGTTTTGAACACTATATAGGTACATACCTAATATTTGTTTTTTTTTCTTTATTAATAAAATACACAATCTGTACGCAACAAGGCACAATAATAAGAGCATGGGCTATAATACCTAATATTATTATTATAATAATATAATATTATTGTATTACCTAATATTAAATAACAAATTGAATAAAGTTTGAGTCATACAGAATCGGTACATTTATCGGGCAAGGTATAAAAATACATAGTTACATCATAACCAATATGATAATATAATATTTAAATCATATAGAAATCTCATTTTTTACGGGCCACGAAGTGCACGGGATCAGCTAGTTAATTTGAAAAAAAAATCACATCTAATATAATGTGACATTAAAAAATAGCTACCTAAATAATAACATTGACAGACAGTACCTACTCCTATAGCAGTATTATGAAAATGTTATGTAGGGTGGCTTTAACTGCAACAACAATAAATTGAAGAATTGTATGTTACATGATATAAAAACAAGGTACGATCGTAACTTTTTGACGGTCGGATACTTCGGTAAGCACGCGACGTAGAGTACTGTACAGTTATGATAATTTAATGACAATATGATAATACGGGTAAGCAATGGTGACGTGTGGCGTGGACTTGGACCAAATCTGGACTTTTGCGATCATACCATATGTTGTTTATACCGTGGTATATTATGACTAGGGACCGGAATTATATTCTTTTGCATATTTTTTTTTTGAGGCTATGCAGTCAGACGGGGGTTCGAAATCTTTATATAAAAAGAATATTTCGTATAATAAAGAATATTTGAGAATATATCGATTAATTTGTGTAGACATTCGATATTTTTTGTTGCAGTGGCATAAATAATATAAATTATGTGTCCGATAATAGTGATATGATATTGATACATTATATATACGTATTATAACCATCATATAGCATGCCTTAATTTGTAATGTACTGTAATATTCTGTAGTAGATAAGAGACTTATAAGTCAGTCAGTACTTAAATGTAAAAGAGTTTTTGACATAGAAACCATAGAAAACGATCTAATATTTATTAAGGCCCATTTTTTTGTTTTCGTAACATCCATCAAAAGCTTGGAAAAATCTAATGTGTCTCTTGTTGATTCGATAAATCTAATTGAAACTACAATTGGTCAACTTCAAAAAATACCCGGAGAAAATGGAAATAAAATAAAAATAAAAATTGATCAAATTCAACAAAAAAATAAAGCGCTCATCATTATGAAAAACGTAGCTAAGTTTTGAATGGAAATAATGAAGTTCAACTTATAGACAATATTTCACCGGCTATGATTACTGATTTGCAAAATTCTCCCGTGACTTCAGTTGACGTCGAACGTTCATTTAGCACGACAGACCGTCGTACAAATATGACACCAGAACACATGGAGCAAAATATAGTTGTTAACTGTTTTCAAAAATTTTCGTAATTAAAAATACCTTATTGTTATTAATATAATTTAATCAATTTTTTTTTTAACATGTATAATTTTGCTTATTTTTTGCATATTATTTTTTATCATATACTTTTGCATATTACTTTTTATCATATACTCAATTATATCAATTTTTTTTGTATTATTTTGCATATAAATGAATTTTTTTATTTCAAGAGAATATTTTAATAAAAAAACATTTTTTTTGCATATTTCATTATGATTTTTAAAGAATATTGGAAGAATATTTTCAATTTTTTAAGAGAATATTAGCATCTTATTTTGGCTATTTTAAAAGAATATAATTCCGGCCCCTAATTATGACATTACAGCTACAGCAGTAATATTTTCAATGATATCGAATTATAATATATGAGTACATTAAACTGCCACATTGCGTTGCTCTAGATATTGGGGGCACTGATATATTTCAAGGGAAATATCAAATTATATCAATTAATAATAAATGTTCTATTTTAAGAGGACGTCATATCCGTATGCGTTGTCTCCGTCTTACAAATGTACAATATAGCAAAAAACTGTTTTCCACGCAACCACTTTACTCCCTTTGTATTCATAGTAGAATTACCAAAATTATTCCACAACGCATAGGAAACAACTTTATCCGTGTCGTAGCGTTTTTATTTTTTTTTTTTTTTATAGCATTTACCAATAATTTTTAGTAATTAAATGAAAAAACAACGAAAAAAATCCTCATGTTCTCAAAGTGATAACTTTAATTTTATTTATGTTGTCCAAATAATAAAAACGCTACGACACAGATAAAGTTGTTCCATAGGCGTTGTGGAATTTTGGCAATCCTCTAATATATAAATACCTAGGGAATGGTTCTATCCCGCTCAAAATAGTTTTTTGCTATGTTGTACATTTGTAAGACAGAGACAACGCGTTTGGTCTATTTTAAATTTTTGGTCTATTCGTTCATTTGTCGTTTATTTTATCACCACCGTTCAGCTGATTAGTACGTAATGCATAATGCGTTGAGCCGTCACAGAACACTGAACAATATTAGTCGTAGAAAATTTAATTTAATTTGTCATGGCTATAGCGTTACATAGCAGTTTCGATGTGCATTGTATACGTACACACTACTTAACAGCTAAAACTAAAAACAGTAATAATTTCATTACTGCCATAGAGCCATAGTAGTAATAAAAAAGTGAATTATATTGGCCGGTTTTGGAAATTTAAAAAGTGGTAAATTTCCGTCAATGTGTGAAATGTTAATAGAGAATAATAAAAATTAAAGGAAAATGGGAATTTTTATCAAAATCAGTTTTTGACCAAATCGATTTTGTTTTTTGGCGTAACTCTAAGACAAATGACCGTAGATAGATGACAATTGCACTGAATGTTTATATTATATTAATTTTCTATACACCATAAAATGTCGACTCTTTTTGAGCTGTTTGCGGACATTGTCAATTTTCAATATTTTTTGTTTTTATTTTCTATAATTGTCAATGAAATGTGTTGGGTAAAACTGCGTGAAAATTGAATGAAAAGCTCCTGATATATTTTCACAATAACAGTTGAAAAATGTTAAAAATGCATAGGCACAATTTTTTTTTATAAGCATTTAAAGTTCGAATTACGACAAAATTTATCAACTTGAAATTTAATAATTATTTTGTAGTTAAAAATGTATAAAATTTTCAACATTTATAGCCAAGGATTCAAAATTTAAAACAACGTTCCACGTAAATAGGTTATAAATAAATTACTTTATTCACAATAATATCATCAAATATACTCAGTAGTATACTCAGTCGTAGGCTGTTTCATCGTCTTCGCTCAAAATTGTTTTTTGTATACAATATTTTCATTGAATTCAAATTTAATACTATCCGTTATACAGTGACACACTTGTAACCTACCGTACAGCAGAGCAACATCCACTTTCCCGCCTTTTATATCATTGAATTAATTAATTAATTAATTTGACTAATTAACTAAATAATTTAACACCATCCATTACAGTATCCCCACTTGCCTACCTTTAATCTATTTTATTTCTTAATAATAGATAAATCATGATTTATAAAATATTGGTAGACCAAATGGGATGTGTGGGATTATAAAAATTGAATATCGGCCGCCACTATATTAGGATTGAGGACATTTTACTTTTTATTAACTTTTATCGATTGCGTTCGCCCTCTGTAATTTTAACACACGAATTGATGAATTTATTTTTATTATTTATTCTTACAATATGTAACCAAGAACTTGACAAGTGTTTTATAATTTTTTTATTATGTCTCACATTAAAAATAATAATAGTAAGTATAGTAAAACACACCTATCTAGCTGTTTTTTTTAAGTAGATAAAAACCAAAATACGATTTCTAAAGCTATTTAATAATATTTGTGTTTTACTTGTTTAATAAACATTATTTTCGACAGATGTTAGATTGCTACATACCTAACTTACGAGGGATAAAACTTGTCGGGGCTACAAGCATGTAACTTGTCAGGGCAACAAACTTGTCACGGCTCCAAACTTGTCAGGGTTGCATACTTTGTAACTTGTCAGGGCTACAAGCTTGTCACGGTTGCAAACTTTGTACCTTGTCAGGGCTACACATTTGTAATTTGTCAGGGCACCAAAATTGTCAGGGCTACAACCTTGTTATTTGTCAGGTTTACAAACTTGTCAGGTATATGTACTTATCACTTAACAGGGCTACAAGCTTATCATTTGACAGGGCACCAAATTTGTCAGGGCTACATTATTTGTAATTTGTCAGGGCACCAAACTTGTCAGGGCCACATTATTGTGATTTGTCAGGGCAACAAACTTGTCAGGGCTACAAGCTTGTAAGGGCTATGTCCATATCAGGGCAACACATTTGTAACTTATCAGGGCCGCATGATATAATTTGTCGGGGCAATTAACTTCTCAGGGCAACATACTTGGCAAGAATACACATCTACCTTGCGAAGGATAAAAATTGTCATGGCTACAAACTTGTTACTTGTCAGGTTTACACACTTGTTAGGACTATGTACATGTCAGGACTACATATTTGTTACTTATCAGGGCCTCGTGATATAATTTGTCGGGGCAATTAACATGTCAGGGCTTCACATCTAATTTGCTAGGGGTGAAACTTATCAGGGCCACAAGCTTGTTATTTCTCAGGTTAACAAACTCGTCAGGTCTATTTCCTTATAACTTGTCAGGGCTACAAGCTTGTCAGGGCTACACATTTGTAACTTTTCAGGGCTGCATGATATACTTTGTCAGGGCAACTAACTTGTCAGGGCTACACTTGTAACTTTCTAGGGATAAAACTTGTCGGGGCTATGCACTTACATGTTAAGGCTAAATACTTGTAAGGCCAACATTGCTCGTCACATGTCAGGGCTACACATGAACTTGCTACACATAACTTGTGAGGGTTATAAGGTTATAATTTGTCGGAGCTGCATACTTTGTACCTTGTCAGGGCACCAAACTTGTCAGGTCTACACGTTTTGTAATTTGTCAGGGCAACAAAATTGTCAGGGCTCTAAACTTTTCACGGTTATATACTTTGTAACTTGTCAGGGCTACAAGGTTGTCAGGGCTGCATACTTTTGTAACTTGTCAGGGCTACAAGATTGACAGGGATGCATACTTTGTAATTTGGCAGGGCTACACATTTGTAATTTTTCCGGCAACAAACTTGTCAGGGCTACATCATTGTAATTCGTCAGGGCAACAAACTTGTCAGGGCAACAAACTTTTCACGGTTGTATACTTTGTAACTTGTCAGGGCTACAAGATTGTCAGGGCTACAAAAATGTCAGGGCTACAACCTTCTAATACGTCAGGGCTACAAGCATGTTACTTGTCAGGGCTCTGCACTTTTTTGTCAGGGCAACTAACTTGTCAGGGCTACACCTGTAACTTGCTTGGGATAAAACTTGTCGGGGCTATGCACTTACTTGTTTAGGCTAAATACTTGTAAGGCCAACATTGCTCGTCACTTGTCAGGGCTGCACATAACTTGTGATGGTTATAAGGTTATAATTTGTCGGAGTTGCATACTTTGTACCTTGTCAGGTCTACATGCTTGTAATTCGTCAGGGCGACAAACTTGTTAGGGCTACAAGCTTGTTATTTGTCAGGTTAACATACTTGTCAGGTATATTTACTTATAACTTGTCAGGGCTCCAAACTTGTCACGGCTACACATTTTGTAATTTGTCAGGACAACAAAGTGTCAGGGCTCCAAACTTGTCACGGTTGCATACTTTGTAACTTGTCAGGGCTACAAGCTTGTCACGGTTGCATACTTTTGTACCTTGTCAGGGCACCAAACTTGTCAGGTCTACACATTTGTAATTTGTCAGGGCAACAAACTTGTCAGGGCTACATTATTGTAATTCGTCAGGGCAACAAACTTGTCAGGGCTACAAGCTTGTAAGGGCTATGTCCATATAAGGGCTACACATTTGTAACTTATCAGGGCCGCATGATATAATTTGTCGGGGCAATTAACTTCTCAGGGCAACACATTTGGCAAGGTTACACATCTACCTTGCGAAGGATAAAACTTGTCGGGGTTACAAGCTTTTAAGGGCTATGCACTTGTCAGGGCTACACATTTTGTAATTCGTCAGGGCGACAAACTGGTTAGGGCTACAAGCTTGTTATTTGTCAGGTTAACATACTTGTCAGGTATATTTACTTATAACTTGTCAGGGCTCCAAACTTGTCACGGCTACACATTTTGTAATTTGTCTGGGCAACAAAATTGTCAGGGCTCCAAACTTGTCACGGCTGCATACTTTTGTACCTTGTCAGGGCACCAAACTTGTCAGGTCTACACATTTGTAATTTGTCAGGGCTACAAGCTTGTCAGGGCTACACATTTGTAATTTGTCATGTCAACAAAGTTGTCAGGGCTGCATACTTTTGTAACTTGTCAGGGCTACAAGCTTGTCGGGGCTACAAAATTGTCAGGTGTGTATACTTTGTAACTTGTCAGGGCTACACATTTGTATTTTGTCAGGGCAACTCGTCACGGCTGCACACCTTGTAATTTGTCAGGGCTACAAGCGTGTTAATTGTCAGGGCTCTGCACTTTTTTGTCAGGGCAACATACTTTTAAGGCCAAGGTTAGGTAAGTAGTTGGGTTAGGTTTTTGTAGTTAAATTGTATTTCTATTAAACACATAGGTACATAAAATACCTATGTCTATACAGTTTCACAGTTCCATATTACTATTTATAAACAAAATATTTATTACCTAGGTACCTGAAAAGGAGATGCCTATTCTCATATTTTCTTGTCCACAAAAAAAAACTGACAAAATATGTTCTTCAAAATCGTTTTTACTCCTCGTTTGACAACACACATATATTATATTACATAATAATACATACTACTTTCAAGTACCTATAAGTTTTAACTTATATTATTATACTTACACTACAGGGCTACACTACTCTTAAAGTGTTTTTCTTAAATATGAAATGACATATGTCATAAATAAGTAGGTACCTATAACCATCAACTTTGGTCACCATTAACATAATGCGATATATGATGCAATATTTATAATTTTTAATAATGTTTCACATGTCTCTCAAAAAAAGGTAAAACTTTATTGGTCGGGGAGAAAAGAATAGATTTACGATGACGTACCTTTAGTCTATTGTGTAAGTTTACACTACACTTTATAAAATATTCACGCGATTGCTATTGAACACTGCGGCCATCTCTGCTGTCTTGACAATTTTTATTTATGTACCTAGGTACCTTCCTGTTACGTACACCTTCATCAAAATTTGCTTCGATCAACGGTACCTATTATTAATATAATACATAAAACTCATTTTCCATAAATATATAATATGTGATATCACAATTTCTTTAAGTCACGTAAGGTGAGCATAAAATCCTGTTTATTATTAATATAATTTAACACATCTAACGGTATATATACCTAATATAATAAATAAAACTTTGTGTACGTCTTATCTTCTAGGCCTATAAAAATGCAGATAATACAAATTAATAGTACAAATTAGAACTTCCAAAATGAAAACCAAAATAATTTGGACAACCAAATAGATGTAAATTAATGGCAAAAGTATTAGCAAATAAATTTAAACGTCGAAGGAAACTAACCTAAGATACAACATTATCACAAACTTACATTTTTATTTTTTATTTTTTGGTATGTATTGATTATTTATAATTTTTCATCATTAGTAATTACAAGCTGATGCGCATATATGCTTTGCTGTTGCTAGGTTTTTGTGATCATTCAACTCCTTTTGGGTGTAAAACGTTGTGGAAACAATGTCTTTTTAAGTGCAGATGATATAATATACCTATCTTAATTTACAGCCATCCCGACCGGCGTTGTCCGTGAGATTAGCTTGTGATAATTATGCAAGCAGTATATTATATTATTATCAGCTTACATCATATACAGGCATAGGCTCAGGGGCGGGCGTATATCGATTGCGCCTAAATTACCTTTTTACCTGTAAAAAATTTATCGATTGCGCCGCGCAGGTAACAACTCCGCCGAACTTTTTTACATATCAACTCCACCGAACTTTTTTTACCGATTCCGTCGGGCGTCGACTACCAATTCACTGAATATTTGTAAACTGGTTATCTTAATAATGACAAAATGTAAAAGGCTTACGTTTACATTTATGTCATGCTATTCTATGATATAAAATATGTTTTATTTCATTAGTAGGTACAGTGTACACACTGGTACACACTATATAACTTACTGTAATTTGTATAATATGACGGTTTTACGATTTCCCCCCCCCCCCCCCCCGAGTTAGTGCCCGGGTGAGTTGTGTCTCTGCAACGACTGGAGCATTAACTTGTCTTGGTAGTATGAGTCTGGTACGGTTAACCGATTCTTATCTAATGGTGTTATGTGAGAGATACCACAATGGTGTGTTTGGCTTTAATGTAATATAATCGAACGTGTCACTGACTGATCAAAGTAGAGCCTAAATAATGATAGCTTGAGTCTTGCAACTCTCACGGAACTTTCGTACCACCGTGTAAGTGTGCACTAAGAAAGCGTCTTAAAAAAATTACATTTTATAAAGTATGGTGCTTGCAAAAGTATTTAGAGATTCAAGATGAACGATGAAAATGTTTAAGTTTTGAACACTATATAGGTACATACCTAATATTTGTTTTTTTTTCTTTATTAATAAAATACACAATCTGTACGCAACAAGGCACAATAATAAGAGCATGGGCTATAATACCTAATATTATTATTATAATAATATAATATTATTGTATTACCTAATATTAAATAACAAATTGAATAAAGTTTGAGTCATACAGAATCGGTACATTTATCGGGCAAGGTATAAAAATACATAGTTACATCATAACCAATATGATAATATAATATTTAAATCATATAGAAATCTCATTTTTTACGGGCCACGAAGTGCACGGGATCAGCTAGTTAATTTGAAAAAAAAATCACATCTAATATAATGTGACATTAAAAAATAGCTACCTAAATAATAACATTGACAGACAGTACCTACTCCTATAGCAGTATTATGAAAATGTTATGTAGGGTGGCTTTAACTGCAACAACAATAAATTGAAGAATTGTATGTTACATGATATAAAAACAAGGTACGATCGTAACTTTTTGACGGTCGGATACTTCGGTAAGCACGCGACGTAGAGTACTGTACAGTTATGATAATTTAATGACAATATGATAATACGGGTAAGCAATGGTGACGTGTGGCGTGGACTTGGACCAAATCTGGACTTTTGCGATCATACCATATGTTGTTTATACCGTGGTATATTATGACTAGGGACCGGAATTATATTCTTTTGCATATTTTTTTTTTGAGGCTATGCAGTCAGACGGGGGTTCGAAATCTTTATATAAAAAGAATATTTCGTATAATAAAGAATATTTGAGAATATATCGATTAATTTGTGTAGACATTCGATATTTTTTGTTGCAGTGGCATAAATAATATAAATTATGTGTCCGATAATAGTGATATGATATTGATACATTATATATACGTATTATAACCATCATATAGCATGCCTTAATTTGTAATGTACTGTAATATTCTGTAGTAGATAAGAGACTTATAAGTCAGTCAGTACTTAAATGTAAAAGAGTTTTTGACATAGAAACCATAGAAAACGATCTAATATTTATTAAGGCCCATTTTTTTGTTTTCGTAACATCCATCAAAAGCTTGGAAAAATCTAATGTGTCTCTTGTTGATTCGATAAATCTAATTGAAACTACAATTGGTCAACTTCAAAAAATACCCGGAGAAAATGGAAATAAAATAAAAATAAAAATTGATCAAATTCAACAAAAAAATAAAGCGCTCATCATTATGAAAAACGTAGCTAAGTTTTGAATGGAAATAATGAAGTTCAACTTATAGACAATATTTCACCGGCTATGATTACTGATTTGCAAAATTCTCCCGTGACTTCAGTTGACGTCGAACGTTCATTTAGCACGACAGACCGTCGTACAAATATGACACCAGAACACATGGAGCAAAATATAGTTGTTAACTGTTTTCAAAAATTTTCGTAATTAAAAATACCTTATTGTTATTAATATAATTTAATCAATTTTTTTTTTAACATGTATAATTTTGCTTATTTTTTGCATATTATTTTTTATCATATACTTTTGCATATTACTTTTTATCATATACTCAATTATATCAATTTTTTTTGTATTATTTTGCATATAAATGAATTTTTTTATTTCAAGAGAATATTTTAATAAAAAAACATTTTTTTTGCATATTTCATTATGATTTTTAAAGAATATTGGAAGAATATTTTCAATTTTTTAAGAGAATATTAGCATCTTATTTTGGCTATTTTAAAAGAATATAATTCCGGCCCCTAATTATGACATTACAGCTACAGCAGTAATATTTTCAATGATATCGAATTATAATATATGAGTACATTAAACTGCCACATTGCGTTGCTCTAGATATTGGGGGCACTGATATATTTCAAGGGAAATATCAAATTATATCAATTAATAATAAATGTTCTATTTTAAGAGGACGTCATATCCGTATGCGTTGTCTCCGTCTTACAAATGTACAATATAGCAAAAAACTGTTTTCCACGCAACCACTTTACTCCCTTTGTATTTATAGTAGAATTACCAAAATTATTCCACAACGCATAGGAAACAACTTTATCCGTGTCGTAGCGTTTTTATTTTTTTTTTTTTTTTATAGCATTTACCAATAATTTTTAGTAATTAAATGAAAAAACAACGAAAAAAATCCTCATGTTCTCAAAGTGATAACTTTAATTTTATTTATGTTGTCCAAATAATAAAAACGCTACGACACAGATAAAGTTGTTCCATAGGCGTTGTGGAATTTTGGCAATCCTCTAATATATAAATACCTAGGGAATGGTTCTATCCCGCTCAAAATAGTTTTTTGCTATGTTGTACATTTGTAAGACAGAGACAACGCGTTTGGTCTATTTTAAATTTTTGGTCTATTCGTTCATTTGTCGTTTATTTTATCACCACCGTTCAGCTGATTAGTACGTAATGCATAATGCGTTGAGCCGTCACAGAACACTGAACAATATTAGTCGTAGAAAATTTAATTTAATTTGTCATGGCTATAGCGTTACATAGCAGTTTCGATGTGCATTGTATACGTACACACTACTTAACAGCTAAAACTAAAAACAGTAATAATTTCATTACTGCCATAGAGCCATAGTAGTAATAAAAAAGTGAATTATATTGGCCGGTTTTGGAAATTTAAAAAGTGGTAAATTTCCGTCAATGTGTGAAATGTTAATAGAGAATAATAAAAATTAAAGGAAAATGGGAATTTTTATCAAAATCAGTTTTTGACCAAATCGATTTTGTTTTTTGGCGTAACTCTAAGACAAATGACCGTAGATAGATGACAATTGCACTGAATGTTTATATTATATTAATTTTCTATACACCATAAAATGTCGACTCTTTTTGAGCTGTTTGCGGACATTGTCAATTTTCAATATTTTTTGTTTTTATTTTCTATAATTGTCAATGAAATGTGTTGGGTAAAACTGCGTGAAAATTGAATGAAAAGCTCCTGATATATTTTCACAATAACAGTTGAAAAATGTTAAAAATGCATAGGCACAATTTTTTTTTATAAGCATTTAAAGTTCGAATTACGACAAAATTTATCAACTTGAAATTTAATAATTATTTTGTAGTTAAAAATGTATAAAATTTTCAACATTTATAGCCAAGGATTCAAAATTTAAAACAACGTTCCACGTAAATAGGTTTATAAATAAATTACTTTATTCACAATAATATCATCAAATATACTCAGTAATATACTCAGTCGTAGGCTGTTTCATCGTCTTCGCTCAAAATTGTTTTTTGTATACAATATTTTCATTGAATTCAAATTTAATACTATCCGTTATACAGTGACACACTTGTAACCTACCGTACAGCAGAGCAACATCCACTTTCCCGCCTTTTATATCATTGAATTAATTAATTAATTAATTTGACTAATTAACTAAATAATTTAACACCATCCATTACAGTATCCCCACTTGCCTACCTTTAATCTATTTTATTTCTTAATAATAGATAAATCATGATTTATAAAATATTGGTAGACCAAATGGGATGTGTGGGATTATAAAAATTGAATATCGGCCGCCACTTTATTAGGATTGAGGACATTTTACTTTTTATTAACTTTTATCGATTGCGTTCGCCCTCTGTAATTTTAACACACGAATTGATGAATTTATTTTTATTATTTATTCTTACAATATGTAACCAAGAACTTGACAAGTGTTTTATAATTTTTTTATTATGTCTCACATTAAAAATAATAATAGTAAGTATAGTAAAACACACCTATCTAGCTGTTTTTTTTAAGTAGATAAAAACCAAAATACGATTTCTAAAGCTATTTAATAATATTTGTGTTTTACTTGTTTAATAAACATTATTTTCGACAGATGTTAGATTGCTACATACCTAACTTACGAGGGATAAAACTTGTCGGGGCTACAAGCCTGTAACTTGTCAGGGCAACAAACTTGTCACGGCTCCAAACTTGTCAGGGTTGCATACTTTGTAACTTGTCAGGGCTACAAGCTTGTCACGGTTGCAAACTTTGTACCTTGTCAGGGCTACACATTTGTAATTTGTCAGGGCACCAAAATTGTCAGGGCTACAACCTTGTTATTTGTCAGGTTTACAAACTTGTCAGGTATATGTACTTATCACTTAACAGGGCTACAAGCTTATCATTTGACAGGGCACCAAATTTGTCAGGGCTACATTATTTGTAATTTGTCAGGGCACCAAACTTGTCAGGGCCACATTATTGTGATTTGTCAGGGCAACAAACTTGTCAGGGCTACAAGCTTGTAAGGGCTATGTCCATATCAGGGCAACACATTTGTAACTTATCAGGGCCGCATGATATAATTTGTCGGGGCAATTAACTTCTCAGGGCAACATACTTGGCAAGAATACACATCTACCTTGCGAAGGATAAAAATTGTCATGGCTACAAACTTGTTACTTGTCAGGTTTACACACTTGTTAGGACTATGTACATGTCAGGACTACATATTTGTTACTTATCAGGGCCTCGTGATATAATTTGTCGGGGCAATTAACATGTCAGGGCTTCACATCTAATTTGCTAGGGGTGAAACTTATCAGGGCCACAAGCTTGTTATTTCTCAGGTTAACAAACTCGTCAGGTCTATTTCCTTATAACTTGTCAGGGCTACAAGCTTGTCAGGGCTACACATTTGTAACTTTTCAGGGCTGCATGATATACTTTGTCAGGGCAACTAACTTGTCAGGGCTACACTTGTAACTTTCTAGGGATAAAACTTGTCGGGGCTATGCACTTACATGTTAAGGCTAAATACTTGTAAGGCCAACATTGCTCGTCACATGTCAGGGCTACACATGAACTTGCTACACATAACTTGTGAGGGTTATAAGGTTATAATTTGTCGGAGCTGCATACTTTGTACCTTGTCAGGGCACCAAACTTGTCAGGTCTACACATTTTGTAATTTGTCAGGGCAACAAAATTGTCAGGGCTCTAAACTTTTCACGGTTATATACTTTGTAACTTGTCAGGGCTACAAGGTTGTCAGGGCTGTATACTTTTGTAACTTGTCAGGGCTACAAGATTGACAGGGATGCATACTTTGTAATTTGGCAGGGCTACACATTTGTAATTTTTCCGGCAACAAACTTGTCAGGGCAACAAACTTGTCAGGGCAACAAACTTTTCACGGTTGTATACTTTGTAAATATTCAGGGCTACAAGATTGTCAGGGCTACAAAAATGTCAGGGCTACAACCTTCTAATACGTCAGGGCTACAAGCATGTTACTTGTCAGGGCTCTGCACTTTTTTGTCAGGGCAACTAACTTGTCAGGGCTACACCTGTAACTTGCTTGGGATAAAACTTGTCGGGGCTATGCACTTACTTGTTTAGGCTAAATACTTGTAAGGCCAACATTGCTCGTCACTTGTCAGGGCTGCACATAACTTAAGATGGTTATAAGGTTATAATTCGTCGGAGTTGCATACTTTGTACCTTGTCAGGTCTACATGCTTGTAATTCGTCAGGGCGACAAACTTGTTAGGGCTACAAGCTTGTCACGGCTACACATTTTGTAATTTGTCAGGGCTCCAAACTTGTCACGGTTGCATACTTTGTAACTTGTCAGGGCTACAAGCTTGTCACGGTTGCATACTTTTGTACCTTGTCAGGGCACCAAACTTGTCAGGTCTACACGTTTGTAATTTGTCAGGGACACAAACTTGTCAGGGCTACATTATTGTAATTCGTCAGGGCACCAAACTTGTCAGGGCTCCAAACTTGTCAGGGTTGCATACTTTGTAACTTGTCACGGCTGCATACTTGTCAGGGCAACACATTTGTAATTTGTAAGGGCTACAAGCTTATAAGGGCAACAAAATTGTCAGGCTACAAATTTGTAACTTGTCAGGGCTACAAGCTTATAAGGGATATACACATGTCAGGGCTATATATCTAACTTGCAACGGATAAAAATTGTCATGGCTACAAACTTGTTATTTGTCAGGTTAACAAACTTGTAAGGGCAACATACTTGTCAGGGCAACAACCTTGTTACTTGTCAGATTAACAAACTTGTAAGGGCTACATACTTGTCAGGGCAACAACCTTGTTACTTGTCAGGTTTACACACTTGTTAGGACTATGTACATGTCAGGACTACATATTTGTTACTTATCAGGGCCTCGTGATATAATTTGTTGGGGCAATTAACATGTCAGGGCTTCATATCTAATTTGCTAGGGGTGAAACTTATCAGGGCCACAAGCTTGTAATTTCTCAGGTTAACAAACTCGTCAGGTCTATTTCCTTATAACTTGTCAGGGCTACAAGCTTGTCAGGGCTACACATTTGTAACTTTTCAGGGCTGCATGATATACTTTGTCAGGGCAACTAACTTGTCAGGGCTACACTTGTAACTTTCTAGGGATAAAACTTGTCGGGGCTATGCACTTACATGTTAAGGCTAAATACTTGTAAGGCCAACATTGCTCGTCACATGTCAGGGCTACACATGAACTTGCTACACATAACTTGTGAGGGTTATAAGGTTATAATTTGTCGGAGCTGCATACTTTGTACCTTGTCAGGGCACCAAACTTGTCAGGTCTACACATTTTGTAATTTGTCAGGGCAACAAAATTGTCAGGGCTCTAAACTTTTCACGGTTATATACTTTGTAACTTGTCAGGGCTACAAGGTTGTCAGGGCTGTATACTTTTGTAACTTGTCAGGGCTACAAGATTGACAGGGATGCATACTTTGTAATTTGGCAGGGCTACACATTTGTAATTTTTCCGGCAACAAACTTGTCAGGGCAACAAACTTGTCAGGGCAACAAACTTTTCACGGTTGTATACTTTGTAAATATTCAGGGCTACAAGATTGTCAGGGCTACAAAAATGTCAGGGCTACAACCTTCTAATACGTCAGGGCTACAAGCATGTTACTTGTCAGGGCTCTGCACTTTTTTGTCAGGGCAACTAACTTGTCAGGGCTACACCTGTAACTTGCTTGGGATAAAACTTGTCGGGGCTATGCACTTACTTGTTTAGGCTAAATACTTGTAAGGCCAACATTGCTCGTCACTTGTCAGGGCTGCACATAACTTAAGATGGTTATAAGGTTATAATTCGTCGGAGTTGCATACTTTGTACCTTGTCAGGTCTACATGCTTGTAATTCGTCAGGGCGACAAACTTGTTAGGGCTACAAGCTTGTCACGGCTACACATTTTGTAATTTGTCAGGGCTCCAAACTTGTCACGGTTGCATACTTTGTAACTTGTCAGGGCTACAAGCTTGTCACGGTTGCATACTTTTGTACCTTGTCAGGGCACCAAACTTGTCAGGTCTACACGTTTGTAATTTGTCAGGGACACAAACTTGTCAGGGCTACATTATTGTAATTCGTCAGGGCAACAAACTTGTCAGGGCTACAAGCTTGTAAGGGCTATGTCCATATAAGGGCTACACATTTGTAACTTATCAGGGCCGCATGATATAATTTGTCGGGGCAATTAACTTCTCAGGGCAACACATTTGGCAAGGTTACACATCTACCTTGCGAAGGATAAAACTTGTCGGGGTTACAAGCTTTTAAGGGCTATGCACTTGTCAGGGCTACACATTTTGTAATTCGTCAGGGCGACAAACTGGTTAGGGCTACAAGCTTGTTATTTGTCAGGTTAACATACTTGTCAGGTATATTTACTTATAACTTGTCAGGGCTCCAAACTTGTCACGGCTACACATTTTGTAATTTGTCTGGGCAACAAAATTGTCAGGGCTCCAAACTTGTCACGGCTGCATACTTTTGTACCTTGTCAGGGCACCAAACTTGTCAGGTCTACACATTTGTAATTTGTCAGGGCTACAAGCTTGTCAGGGCTACACATTTGTAATTTGTCATGTCAACAAAGTTGTCAGGGCTGCATACTTTTGTAACTTGTCAGGGCTACAAGCTTGTCGGGGCTACAAAATTGTCAGGTGTGTATACTTTGTAACTTGTCAGGGCTACACATTTGTATTTTGTCAGGGCAACTCGTCACGGCTGCACACCTTGTAATTTGTCAGGGCTACAAGCGTGTTAATTGTCAGGGCTCTGCACTTTTTTGTCAGGGCAACATACTTTTAAGGCCAAGGTTAGGTAAGTAGTTGGGTTAGGTTTTTGTAGTTAAATTGTATTTCTATTAAACACATAGGTACATAAAATACCTATGTCTATACAGTTTCACAGTTCCATATTACTATTTATAAACAAAATATTTATTACCTAGGTACCTGAAAAGGAGATGCCTATTCTCATATTTTCTTGTCCACAAAAAAAAACTGACAAAATATGTTCTTCAAAATCGTTTTTACTCCTCGTTTGACAACACACATATATTATATTACATAATAATACATACTACTTTCAAGTACCTATAAGTTTTAACTTATATTATTATACTTACACTACAGGGCTACACTACTCTTAAAGTGTTTTTCTTAAATATGAAATGACATATGTCATAAATAAGTAGGTACCTATAACCATCAACTTTGGTCACCATTAACATAATGCGATATATGATGCAATATTTATAATTTTTAATAATGTTTCACATGTCTCTCAAAAAAAGGTAAAACTTTATTGGTCGGGGAGAAAAGAATAGATTTACGATGACGTACCTTTAGTCTATTGTGTAAGTTTACACTACACTTTATAAAATATTCACGCGATTGCTATTGAACACTGCGGCCATCTCTGCTGTCTTGACAATTTTTATTTATGTACCTAGGTACCTTCCTGTTACGTACACCTTCATCAAAATTTGCTTCGATCAACGGTACCTATTATTAATATAATACATAAAACTCATTTTCCATAAATATATAATATGTGATATCACAATTTCTTTAAGTCACGTAAGGTGAGCATAAAATCCTGTTTATTATTAATATAATTTAACACATCTAACGGTATATATACCTAATATAATAAATAAAACTTTGTGTACGTCTTATCTTCTAGGCCTATAAAAATGCAGATAATACAAATTAATAGTACAAATTAGAACTTCCAAAATGAAAACCAAAATAATTTGGACAACCAAATAGATGTAAATTAATGGCAAAAGTATTAGCAAATAAATTTAAACGTCGAAGGAAACTAACCTAAGATACAACATTATCACAAACTTACATTTTTATTTTTTATTTTTTGGTATGTATTGATTATTTATAATTTTTCATCATTAGTAATTACAAGCTGATGCGCATATATGCTTTGCTGTTGCTAGGTTTTTGTGATCATTCAACTCCTTTTGGGTGTAAAACGTTGTGGAAACAATGTCTTTTTAAGTGCAGATGATATAATATACCTATCTTAATTTACAGCCATCCCGACCGGCGTTGTCCGTGAGATTAGCTTGTGATAGGGTCTATATAGAGCTATATAGGCTCAGGGGCGGGCGTATATCGATTGCGCCTAAATTACCTTTTTACCTGTAAAAAATTTATCGATTGCGCCGCGCAGGTAACAACTCCGCCGAACTTTTTTACATATCAACTCCACCGAACTTTTTTTACCGATTCCGTCGGGCGTCGACTACCAATTCACTGAATATTTGTAAACTGGTTATCTTAATAATGACAAAATGTAAAAGGCTTACGTTTACATTTATGTCATGCTATTCTATGATATAAAATATGTTTTATTTCATTAGTAGGTACAGTGTACACACTGGTACACACTATATAACTTACTGTAATTTGTATAATATGACGGTTTTACGATTTCCCCCCCCCCCCCCCGAGTTAGTGCCCGGGTGAGTTGTGTCTCTGCAACGACTGGAGCATTAACTTGTCTTGGTAGTATGAGTCTGGTACGGTTAACCGATTCTTATCTAATGGTGTTATGTGAGAGATACCACAATGGTGTGTTTGGCTTTAATGTAATATAATCGAACGTGTCACTGACTGATCAAAGTAGAGCCTAAATAATGATAGCTTGAGTCTTGCAACTCTCACGGAACTTTCGTACCACCGTGTAAGTGTGCACTAAGAAAGCGTCTTAAAAAAATTACATTTTATAAAGTATGGTGCTTGCAAAAGTATTTAGAGATTCAAGATGAACGATGAAAATGTTTAAGTTTTGAACACTATATAGGTACATACCTAATATTTGTTTTTTTTTCTTTATTAATAAAATACACAATCTGTACGCAACAAGGCACAATAATAAGAGCATGGGCTATAATACCTAATATTATTATTATAATAATATAATATTATTGTATTACCTAATATTAAATAACAAATTGAATAAAGTTTGAGTCATACAGAATCGGTACATTTATCGGGCAAGGTATAAAAATACATAGTTACATCATAACCAATATGATAATATAATATTTAAATCATATAGAAATCTCATTTTTTACGGGCCACGAAGTGCACGGGATCAGCTAGTTAATTTGAAAAAAAAATCACATCTAATATAATGTGACATTAAAAAATAGCTACCTAAATAATAACATTGACAGACAGTACCTACTCCTATAGCAGTATTATGAAAATGTTATGTAGGGTGGCTTTAACTGCAACAACAATAAATTGAAGAATTGTATGTTACATGATATAAAAACAAGGTACGATCGTAACTTTTTGACGGTCGGATACTTCGGTAAGCACGCGACGTAGAGTACTGTACAGTAATGATAATTTAATGACAATATGATAATACGGGTAAGCAATGGTGACGTGTGGCGTGGACTTGGACCAAATCTGGACTTTTGCGATCATACCATATGTTGTTTATACCGTGGTATATTATGACTAGGGACCGGAATTATATTCTTTTGCATATTTTTTTTTTGAGGCTATGCAGTCAGACGGGGGTTCGAAATCTTTATATAAAAAGAATATTTCGTATAATAAAGAATATTTGAGAATATATCGATTAATTTGTGTAGACATTCGATATTTTTTGTTGCAGTGGCATAAATAATATAAATTATGTGTCCGATAATAGTGATATGATATTGATACATTATATATACGTATTATAACCATCATATAGCATGCCTTAATTTGTAATGTACTGTAATATTCTGTAGTAGATAAGAGACTTATAAGTCAGTCAGTACTTAAATGTAAAAGAGTTTTTGACATAGAAACCATAGAAAACGATCTAATATTTATTAAGGCCCATTTTTTTGTTTTCGTAACATCCATCAAAAGTTTGGAAAAATCTAATGTGTCTCTTGTTGATTCGATAAATCTAATTGAAACTACAATTGGTCAACTTCAAAAAATACCCGGAGAAAATGGAAATAAAATAAAAATAAAAATTTATCAAATTCAACAAAAAAATAAAGCGCTCATCATTATGAAAAACGTAGCTAAGTTTTGAATGGAAATAATGAAGTTCAACTTATAGACAATATTTCACCGGCTATGATTACTGATTTGCAAAATTCTCCCGTGACTTCAGTTGACGTCGAACGTTCATTTAGCACGACAGACCGTCGTACAAATATGACACCAGAACACATGGAGCAAAATATAGTTGTTAACTGTTTTCAAAAATTTTCGTAATTAAAAATACCTTATTGTTATTAATATAATTTAATCAATTTTTTTTTTAACATGTATAATTTTGCTTATTTTTTGCATATTATTTTTTATCATATACTTTTGCATATTACTTTTTATCATATACTCAATTATATCAATTTTTTTTGTATTATTTTGCATATAAATGAATTTTTTTATTTCAAGAGAATATTTTAATAAAAAAACATTTTTTTTGCATATTTCATTATGATTTTTAAAGAATATTGGAAGAATATTTTCAATTTTTTAAGAGAATATTAGCATCTTATTTTGGCTATTTTAAAAGAATATAATTCCGGCCCCTAATTATGACATTACAGCTACAGCAGTAATATTTTCAATGATATCGAATTATAATATATGAGTACATTAAACTGCCACATTGCGTTGCTCTAGATATTGGGGGCACTGATATATTTCAAGGGAAATATCAAATTATATCAATTAATAATAAATGTTCTATTTTAAGAGGACGTCATATCCGTATGCGTTGTCTCCGTCTTACAAATGTACAATATAGCAAAAAACTGTTTTCCACGCAACCACTTTACTCCCTTTGTATTTATAGTAGAATTACCAAAATTATTCCACAACGCATAGGAAACAACTTTATCCGTGTCGTAGCGTTTTTATTTTTTTTTTTTTTTTATAGCATTTACCAATAATTTTTAGTAATTAAATGAAAAAACAACGAAAAAAATCCTCATGTTCTCAAAGTGATAACTTTAATTTTATTTATGTTGTCCAAATAATAAAAACGCTACGACACAGATAAAGTTGTTCCATAGGCGTTGTGGAATTTTGGCAATCCTCTAATATATAAATACCTAGGGAATGGTTCTATCCCGCTCAAAATAGTTTTTTGCTATGTTGTACATTTGTAAGACAGAGACAACGCGTTTGGTCTATTTTAAATTTTTGGTCTATTCGTTCATTTGTCGTTTATTTTATCACCACCGTTCAGCTGATTAGTACGTAATGCATAATGCGTTGAGCCGTCACAGAACACTGAACAATATTAGTCGTAGAAAATTTAATTTAATTTGTCATGGCTATAGCGTTACATAGCAGTTTCGATGTGCATTGTATACGTACACACTACTTAACAGCTAAAACTAAAAACAGTAATAATTTCATTACTGCCATAGAGCCATAGTAGTAATAAAAAAGTGAATTATATTGGCCGGTTTTGGAAATTTAAAAAGTGGTAAATTTCCGTCAATGTGTGAAATGTTAATAGAGAATAATAAAAATTAAAGGAAAATGGGAATTTTTATCAAAATCAGTTTTTGACCAAATCGATTTTGTTTTTTGGCGTAACTCTAAGACAAATGACCGTAGATAGATGACAATTGCACTGAATGTTTATATTATATTAATTTTCTATACACCATAAAATGTCGACTCTTTTTGAGCTGTTTGCGGACATTGTCAATTTTCAATATTTTTTGTTTTTATTTTCTATAATTGTCAATGAAATGTGTTGGGTAAAACTGCGTGAAAATTGAATGAAAAGCTCCTGATATATTTTCACAATAACAGTTGAAAAATGTTAAAAATGCATAGGCACAATTTTTTTTTATAAGCATTTAAAGTTCGAATTACGACAAAATTTATCAACTTGAAATTTAATAATTATTTTGTAGTTAAAAATGTATAAAATTTTCAACATTTATAGCCAAGGATTCAAAATTTAAAACAACGTTCCACGTAAATAGGTTTATAAATAAATTACTTTATTCACAATAATATCATCAAATATACTCAGTAATATACTCAGTCGTAGGCTGTTTCATCGTCTTCGCTCAAAATTGTTTTTTGTATACAATATTTTCATTGAATTCAAATTTAATACTATCCGTTATACAGTGACACACTTGTAACCTACCGTACAGCAGAGCAACATCCACTTTCCCGCCTTTTATATCATTGAATTAATTAATTAATTAATTTGACTAATTAACTAAATAATTTAACACCATCCATTACAGTATCCCCACTTGCCTACCTTTAATCTATTTTATTTCTTAATAATAGATAAATCATGATTTATAAAATATTGGTAGACCAAATGGGATGTGTGGGATTATAAAAATTGAATATCGGCCGCCACTTTATTAGGATTGAGGACATTTTACTTTTTATTAACTTTTATCGATTGCGTTCGCCCTCTGTAATTTTAACACACGAATTGATGAATTTATTTTTATTATTTATTCTTACAATATGTAACCAAGAACTTGACAAGTGTTTTATAATTTTTTTATTATGTCTCACATTAAAAATAATAATAGTAAGTATAGTAAAACACACCTATCTAGCTGTTTTTTTTAAGTAGATAAAAACCAAAATACGATTTCTAAAGCTATTTAATAATATTTGTGTTTTACTTGTTTAATAAACATTATTTTCGACGGATGTTAGATTGCTACATACCTAACTTACGAGGGATAAAACTTGTCGGGGCTACAAGCCTGTAACTTGTCAGGGCAACAAACTTGTCACGGCTCCAAACTTGTCAGGGTTGCATACTTTGTAACTTGTCAGGGCTACAAGCTTGTCACGGTTGCAAACTTTGTACCTTGTCAGGGCTACACATTTGTAATTTGTCAGGGCACCAAAATTGTCAGGGCTACAACCTTGTTATTTGTCAGGTTTACAAACTTGTCAGGTATATGTACTTATCACTTAACAGGGCTACAAGCTTATCATTTGACAGGGCACCAAATTTGTCAGGGCTACATTATTTGTAATTTGTCAGGGCACCAAACTTGTCAGGGCCACATTATTGTAATTTGTCAGGGCAACAAACTTGTCAGGGCTACAAGCTTGTAAGGGCTATGTCCATATCAGGGCAACACATTTGTAACTTATCAGGGCCGCATGATATAATTTGTCGGGGCAATTAACTTCTCAGGGCAACATACTTGGCAAGAATACACATCTACCTTGCGAAGGATAAAAATTGTCATGGCTACAAACTTGTTACTTGTCAGGTTTACACACTTGTTAGGACTATGTACATGTCAGGACTACATATTTGTTACTTATCAGGGCCTCGTGATATAATTTGTCGGGGCAATTAACATGTCAGGGCTTCACATCTAATTTGCTAGGGGTGAAACTTATCAGGGCCACAAGCTTGTTATTTCTCAGGTTAACAAACTCGTCAGGTCTATTTCCTTATAACTTGTCAGGGCTACAAGCTTGTCAGGGCTACACATTTGTAACTTTTCAGGGCTGCATGATATACTTTGTCAGGGCAACTAACTTGTCAGGGCTACACTTGTAACTTTCTAGGGATAAAACTTGTCGGGGCTATGCACTTACATGTTAAGGCTAAATACTTGTAAGGCCAACATTGCTCGTCACATGTCAGGGCTACACATGAACTTGCTACACATAACTTGTGAGGGTTATAAGGTTATAATTTGTCGGAGCTGCATACTTTGTACCTTGTCAGGGCACCAAACTTGTCAGGTCTACACATTTTGTAATTTGTCAGGGCAACAAAATTGTCAGGGCTCTAAACTTTTCACGGTTATATACTTTGTAACTTGTCAGGGCTACAAGGTTGTCAGGGCTGTATACTTTTGTAACTTGTCAGGGCTACAAGATTGACAGGGATGCATACTTTGTAATTTGGCAGGGCTACACATTTGTAATTTTTCCGGCAACAAACTTGTCAGGGCAACAAACTTGTCAGGGCAACAAACTTTTCACGGTTGTATACTTTGTAAATATTCAGGGCTACAAGATTGTCAGGGCTACAAAAATGTCAGGGCTACAACCTTCTAATACGTCAGGGCTACAAGCATGTTACTTGTCAGGGCTCTGCACTTTTTTGTCAGGGCAACTAACTTGTCAGGGCTACACCTGTAACTTGCTTGGGATAAAACTTGTCGGGGCTATGCACTTACTTGTTTAGGCTAAATACTTGTAAGGCCAACATTGCTCGTCACTTGTCAGGGCTGCACATAACTTAAGATGGTTATAAGGTTATAATTCGTCGGAGTTGCATACTTTGTACCTTGTCAGGTCTACATGCTTGTAATTCGTCAGGGCGACAAACTTGTTAGGGCTACAAGCTTGTCACGGCTACACATTTTGTAATTTGTCAGGGCTCCAAACTTGTCACGGTTGCATACTTTGTAACTTGTCAGGGCTACAAGCTTGTCACGGTTGCATACTTTTGTACCTTGTCAGGGCACCAAACTTGTCAGGTCTACACGTTTGTAATTTGTCAGGGACACAAACTTGTCAGGGCTACATTATTGTAATTCGTCAGGGCAACAAACTTGTCAGGGCTACAAGCTTGTAAGGGCTATGTCCATATAAGGGCTACACATTTGTAACTTATCAGGGCCGCATGATATAATTTGTCGGGGCAATTAACTTCTCAGGGCAACACATTTGGCAAGGTTACACATCTACCTTGCGAAGGATAAAACTTGTCGGGGTTACAAGCTTTTAAGGGCTATGCACTTGTCAGGGCTACACATTTTGTAATTCGTCAGGGCGACAAACTGGTTAGGGCTACAAGCTTGTTATTTGTCAGGTTAACATACTTGTCAGGTATATTTACTTATAACTTGTCAGGGCTCCAAACTTGTCACGGCTACACATTTTGTAATTTGTCTGGGCAACAAAATTGTCAGGGCTCCAAACTTGTCACGGCTGCATACTTTTGTACCTTGTCAGGGCACCAAACTTGTCAGGTCTACACATTTGTAATTTGTCAGGGCTACAAGCTTGTCAGGGCTACACATTTGTAATTTGTCATGTCAACAAAGTTGTCAGGGCTGCATACTTTTGTAACTTGTCAGGGCTACAAGCTTGTCGGGGCTACAAAATTGTCAGGTGTGTATACTTTGTAACTTGTCAGGGCTACACATTTGTATTTTGTCAGGGCAACTCGTCACGGCTGCACACCTTGTAATTTGTCAGGGCTACAAGCGTGTTAATTGTCAGGGCTCTGCACTTTTTTGTCAGGGCAACATACTTTTAAGGCCAAGGTTAGGTAAGTAGTTGGGTTAGGTTTTTGTAGTTAAATTGTATTTCTATTAAACACATAGGTACATAAAATACCTATGTCTATACAGTTTCACAGTTCCATATTACTATTTATAAACAAAATATTTATTACCTAGGTACCTGAAAAGGAGATGCCTATTCTCATATTTTCTTGTCCACAAAAAAAAACTGACAAAATATGTTCTTCAAAATCGTTTTTACTCCTCGTTTGACAACACACATATATTATATTACATAATAATACATACTACTTTCAAGTACCTATAAGTTTTAACTTATATTATTATACTTACACTACAGGGCTACACTACTCTTAAAGTGTTTTTCTTAAATATGAAATGACATATGTCATAAATAAGTAGGTACCTATAACCATCAACTTTGGTCACCATTAACATAATGCGATATATGATGCAATATTTATAATTTTTAATAATGTTTCACATGTCTCTCAAAAAAAGGTAAAACTTTATTGGTCGGGGAGAAAAGAATAGATTTACGATGACGTACCTTTAGTCTATTGTGTAAGTTTACACTACACTTTATAAAATATTCACGCGATTGCTATTGAACACTGCGGCCATCTCTGCTGTCTTGACAATTTTTATTTATGTACCTAGGTACCTTCCTGTTACGTACACCTTCATCAAAATTTGCTTCGATCAACGGTACCTATTATTAATATAATACATAAAACTCATTTTCCATAAATATATAATATGTGATATCACAATTTCTTTAAGTCACGTAAGGTGAGCATAAAATCCTGTTTATTATTAATATAATTTAACACATCTAACGGTATATATACCTAATATAATAAATAAAACTTTGTGTACGTCTTATCTTCTAGGCCTATAAAAATGCAGATAATACAAATTAATAGTACAAATTAGAACTTCCAAAATGAAAACCAAAATAATTTGGACAACCAAATAGATGTAAATTAATGGCAAAAGTATTAGCAAATAAATTTAAACGTCGAAGGAAACTAACCTAAGATACAACATTATCACAAACTTACATTTTTATTTTTTATTTTTTGGTATGTATTGATTATTTATAATTTTTCATCATTAGTAATTACAAGCTGATGCGCATATATGCTTTGCTGTTGCTAGGTTTTTGTGATCATTCAACTCCTTTTGGGTGTAAAACGTTGTGGAAACAATGTCTTTTTAAGTGCAGATGATATAATATACCTATCTTAATTTACAGCCATCCCGACCGGCGTTGTCCGTGAGATTAGCTTGTGATAGGGTCTATATAGAGCTATATAGGCTCAGGGGCGGGCGTATATCGATTGCGCCTAAATTACCTTTTTACCTGTAAAAAATTTATCGATTGCGCCGCGCAGGTAACAACTCCGCCGAACTTTTTTACATATCAACTCCACCGAACTTTTTTTACCGATTCCGTCGGGCGTCGACTACCAATTCACTGAATATTTGTAAACTGGTTATCTTAATAATGACAAAATGTAAAAGGCTTACGTTTACATTTATGTCATGCTATTCTATGATATAAAATATGTTTTATTTCATTAGTAGGTACAGTGTACACACTGGTACACACTATATAACTTACTGTAATTTGTATAATATGACGGTTTTACGATTTCCCCCCCCCCCCCCCGAGTTAGTGCCCGGGTGAGTTGTGTCTCTGCAACGACTGGAGCATTAACTTGTCTTGGTAGTATGAGTCTGGTACGGTTAACCGATTCTTATCTAATGGTGTTATGTGAGAGATACCACAATGGTGTGTTTGGCTTTAATGTAATATAATCGAACGTGTCACTGACTGATCAAAGTAGAGCCTAAATAATGATAGCTTGAGTCTTGCAACTCTCACGGAACTTTCGTACCACCGTGTAAGTGTGCACTAAGAAAGCGTCTTAAAAAAATTACATTTTATAAAGTATGGTGCTTGCAAAAGTATTTAGAGATTCAAGATGAACGATGAAAATGTTTAAGTTTTGAACACTATATAGGTACATACCTAATATTTGTTTTTTTTTCTTTATTAATAAAATACACAATCTGTACGCAACAAGGCACAATAATAAGAGCATGGGCTATAATACCTAATATTATTATTATAATAATATAATATTATTGTATTACCTAATATTAAATAACAAATTGAATAAAGTTTGAGTCATACAGAATCGGTACATTTATCGGGCAAGGTATAAAAATACATAGTTACATCATAACCAATATGATAATATAATATTTAAATCATATAGAAATCTCATTTTTTACGGGCCACGAAGTGCACGGGATCAGCTAGTTAATTTGAAAAAAAAATCACATCTAATATAATGTGACATTAAAAAATAGCTACCTAAATAATAACATTGACAGACAGTACCTACTCCTATAGCAGTATTATGAAAATGTTATGTAGGGTGGCTTTAACTGCAACAACAATAAATTGAAGAATTGTATGTTACATGATATAAAAACAAGGTACGATCGTAACTTTTTGACGGTCGGATACTTCGGTAAGCACGCGACGTAGAGTACTGTACAGTAATGATAATTTAATGACAATATGATAATACGGGTAAGCAATGGTGACGTGTGGCGTGGACTTGGACCAAATCTGGACTTTTGCGATCATACCATATGTTGTTTATACCGTGGTATATTATGACTAGGGACCGGAATTATATTCTTTTGCATATTTTTTTTTTGAGGCTATGCAGTCAGACGGGGGTTCGAAATCTTTATATAAAAAGAATATTTCGTATAATAAAGAATATTTGAGAATATATCGATTAATTTGTGTAGACATTCGATATTTTTTGTTGCAGTGGCATAAATAATATAAATTATGTGTCCGATAATAGTGATATGATATTGATACATTATATATACGTATTATAACCATCATATAGCATGCCTTAATTTGTAATGTACTGTAATATTCTGTAGTAGATAAGAGACTTATAAGTCAGTCAGTACTTAAATGTAAAAGAGTTTTTGACATAGAAACCATAGAAAACGATCTAATATTTATTAAGGCCCATTTTTTTGTTTTCGTAACATCCATCAAAAGTTTGGAAAAATCTAATGTGTCTCTTGTTGATTCGATAAATCTAATTGAAACTACAATTGGTCAACTTCAAAAAATACCCGGAGAAAATGGAAATAAAATAAAAATAAAAATTTATCAAATTCAACAAAAAAATAAAGCGCTCATCATTATGAAAAACGTAGCTAAGTTTTGAATGGAAATAATGAAGTTCAACTTATAGACAATATTTCACCGGCTATGATTACTGATTTGCAAAATTCTCCCGTGACTTCAGTTGACGTCGAACGTTCATTTAGCACGACAGACCGTCGTACAAATATGACACCAGAACACATGGAGCAAAATATAGTTGTTAACTGTTTTCAAAAATTTTCGTAATTAAAAATACCTTATTGTTATTAATATAATTTAATCAATTTTTTTTTTAACATGTATAATTTTGCTTATTTTTTGCATATTATTTTTTATCATATACTTTTGCATATTACTTTTTATCATATACTCAATTATATCAATTTTTTTTGTATTATTTTGCATATAAATGAATTTTTTTATTTCAAGAGAATATTTTAATAAAAAAACATTTTTTTTGCATATTTCATTATGATTTTTAAAGAATATTGGAAGAATATTTTCAATTTTTTAAGAGAATATTAGCATCTTATTTTGGCTATTTTAAAAGAATATAATTCCGGCCCCTAATTATGACATTACAGCTACAGCAGTAATATTTTCAATGATATCGAATTATAATATATGAGTACATTAAACTGCCACATTGCGTTGCTCTAGATATTGGGGGCACTGATATATTTCAAGGGAAATATCAAATTATATCAATTAATAATAAATGTTCTATTTTAAGAGGACGTCATATCCGTATGCGTTGTCTCCGTCTTACAAATGTACAATATAGCAAAAAACTGTTTTCCACGCAACCACTTTACTCCCTTTGTATTTATAGTAGAATTACCAAAATTATTCCACAACGCATAGGAAACAACTTTATCCGTGTCGTAGCGTTTTTATTTTTTTTTTTTTTTTATAGCATTTACCAATAATTTTTAGTAATTAAATGAAAAAACAACGAAAAAAATCCTCATGTTCTCAAAGTGATAACTTTAATTTTATTTATGTTGTCCAAATAATAAAAACGCTACGACACAGATAAAGTTGTTCCATAGGCGTTGTGGAATTTTGGCAATCCTCTAATATATAAATACCTAGGGAATGGTTCTATCCCGCTCAAAATAGTTTTTTGCTATGTTGTACATTTGTAAGACAGAGACAACGCGTTTGGTCTATTTTAAATTTTTGGTCTATTCGTTCATTTGTCGTTTATTTTATCACCACCGTTCAGCTGATTAGTACGTAATGCATAATGCGTTGAGCCGTCACAGAACACTGAACAATATTAGTCGTAGAAAATTTAATTTAATTTGTCATGGCTATAGCGTTACATAGCAGTTTCGATGTGCATTGTATACGTACACACTACTTAACAGCTAAAACTAAAAACAGTAATAATTTCATTACTGCCATAGAGCCATAGTAGTAATAAAAAAGTGAATTATATTGGCCGGTTTTGGAAATTTAAAAAGTGGTAAATTTCCGTCAATGTGTGAAATGTTAATAGAGAATAATAAAAATTAAAGGAAAATGGGAATTTTTATCAAAATCAGTTTTTGACCAAATCGATTTTGTTTTTTGGCGTAACTCTAAGACAAATGACCGTAGATAGATGACAATTGCACTGAATGTTTATATTATATTAATTTTCTATACACCATAAAATGTCGACTCTTTTTGAGCTGTTTGCGGACATTGTCAATTTTCAATATTTTTTGTTTTTATTTTCTATAATTGTCAATGAAATGTGTTGGGTAAAACTGCGTGAAAATTGAATGAAAAGCTCCTGATATATTTTCACAATAACAGTTGAAAAATGTTAAAAATGCATAGGCACAATTTTTTTTTATAAGCATTTAAAGTTCGAATTACGACAAAATTTATCAACTTGAAATTTAATAATTATTTTGTAGTTAAAAATGTATAAAATTTTCAACATTTATAGCCAAGGATTCAAAATTTAAAACAACGTTCCACGTAAATAGGTTTATAAATAAATTACTTTATTCACAATAATATCATCAAATATACTCAGTAATATACTCAGTCGTAGGCTGTTTCATCGTCTTCGCTCAAAATTGTTTTTTGTATACAATATTTTCATTGAATTCAAATTTAATACTATCCGTTATACAGTGACACACTTGTAACCTACCGTACAGCAGAGCAACATCCACTTTCCCGCCTTTTATATCATTGAATTAATTAATTAATTAATTTGACTAATTAACTAAATAATTTAACACCATCCATTACAGTATCCCCACTTGCCTACCTTTAATCTATTTTATTTCTTAATAATAGATAAATCATGATTTATAAAATATTGGTAGACCAAATGGGATGTGTGGGATTATAAAAATTGAATATCGGCCGCCACTTTATTAGGATTGAGGACATTTTACTTTTTATTAACTTTTATCGATTGCGTTCGCCCTCTGTAATTTTAACACACGAATTGATGAATTTATTTTTATTATTTATTCTTACAATATGTAACCAAGAACTTGACAAGTGTTTTATAATTTTTTTATTATGTCTCACATTAAAAATAATAATAGTAAGTATAGTAAAACACACCTATCTAGCTGTTTTTTTTAAGTAGATAAAAACCAAAATACGATTTCTAAAGCTATTTAATAATATTTGTGTTTTACTTGTTTAATAAACATTATTTTCGACGGATGTTAGATTGCTACATACCTAACTTACGAGGGATAAAACTTGTCGGGGCTACAAGCCTGTAACTTGTCAGGGCAACAAACTTGTCACGGCTCCAAACTTGTCAGGGTTGCATACTTTGTAACTTGTCAGGGCTACAAGCTTGTCACGGTTGCAAACTTTGTACCTTGTCAGGGCTACACATTTGTAATTTGTCAGGGCACCAAAATTGTCAGGGCTACAACCTTGTTATTTGTCAGGTTTACAAACTTGTCAGGTATATGTACTTATCACTTAACAGGGCTACAAGCTTATCATTTGACAGGGCACCAAATTTGTCAGGGCTACATTATTTGTAATTTGTCAGGGCACCAAACTTGTCAGGGCCACATTATTGTAATTTGTCAGGGCAACAAACTTGTCAGGGCTACAAGCTTGTAAGGGCTATGTCCATATCAGGGCAACACATTTGTAACTTATCAGGGCCGCATGATATAATTTGTCGGGGCAATTAACTTCTCAGGGCAACATACTTGGCAAGAATACACATCTACCTTGCGAAGGATAAAAATTGTCATGGCTACAAACTTGTTACTTGTCAGGTTTACACACTTGTTAGGACTATGTACATGTCAGGACTACATATTTGTTACTTATCAGGGCCTCGTGATATAATTTGTCGGGGCAATTAACATGTCAGGGCTTCACATCTAATTTGCTAGGGGTGAAACTTATCAGGGCCACAAGCTTGTTATTTCTCAGGTTAACAAACTCGTCAGGTCTATTTCCTTATAACTTGTCAGGGCTACAAGCTTGTCAGGGCTACACATTTGTAACTTTTCAGGGCTGCATGATATACTTTGTCAGGGCAACTAACTTGTCAGGGCTACACTTGTAACTTTCTAGGGATAAAACTTGTCGGGGCTATGCACTTACATGTTAAGGCTAAATACTTGTAAGGCCAACATTGCTCGTCACATGTCAGGGCTACACATGAACTTGCTACACATAACTTGTGAGGGTTATAAGGTTATAATTTGTCGGAGCTGCATACTTTGTACCTTGTCAGGGCACCAAACTTGTCAGGTCTACACATTTTGTAATTTGTCAGGGCAACAAAATTGTCAGGGCTCTTAACTTTTCACGGTTATATACTTTGTAACTTGTCAGGGCTACAAGGTTGTCAGGGCTGTATACTTTTGTAACTTGTCAGGGCTACAAGATTGACAGGGATGCATACTTTGTAATTTGGCAGGGCTACACATTTGTAATTTTTCCGGCAACAAACTTGTCAGGGCAACAAACTTGTCAGGGCAACAAACTTTTCACGGTTGTATACTTTGTAAATATTCAGGGCTACAAGATTGTCAGGGCTACAAAAATGTCAGGGCTACAACCTTCTAATACGTCAGGGCTACAAGCATGTTACTTGTCAGGGCTCTGCACTTTTTTGTCAGGGCAACTAACTTGTCAGGGCTACACCTGTAACTTGCTTGGGATAAAACTTGTCGGGGCTATGCACTTACTTGTTTAGGCTAAATACTTGTAAGGCCAACATTGCTCGTCACTTGTCAGGGCTGCACATAACTTAAGATGGTTATAAGGTTATAATTCGTCGGAGTTGCATACTTTGTACCTTGTCAGGTCTACATGCTTGTAATTCGTCAGGGCGACAAACTTGTTAGGGCTACAAGCTTGTCACGGCTACACATTTTGTAATTTGTCAGGGCTCCAAACTTGTCACGGTTGCATACTTTGTAACTTGTCAGGGCTACAAGCTTGTCACGGTTGCATACTTTTGTACCTTGTCAGGGCACCAAACTTGTCAGGTCTACACGTTTGTAATTTGTCAGGGACACAAACTTGTCAGGGCTACATTATTGTAATTCGTCAGGGCACCAAACTTGTCAGGGCTCCAAACTTGTCAGGGTTGCATACTTTGTAACTTGTCACGGCTGCATACTTGTCAGGGCAACACATTTGTAATTTGTAAGGGCTACAAGCTTATAAGGGCAACAAAATTGTCAGGCTACAAATTTGTAACTTGTCAGGGCTACAAGCTTATAAGGGATATACACATGTCAGGGCTATATATCTAACTTGCAACGGATAAAAATTGTCATGGCTACAAACTTGTTATTTGTCAGGTTAACAAACTTGTAAGGGCAACATACTTGTCAGGGCAACAACCTTGTTACTTGTCAGATTAACAAACTTGTAAGGGCTACATACTTGTCAGGGCAACAACCTTGTTACTTGTCAGGTTTACACACTTGTTAGGACTATGTACATGTCAGGACTACATATTTGTTACTTATCAGGGCCTCGTGATATAATTTGTTGGGGCAATTAACATGTCAGGGCTTCATATCTAATTTGCTAGGGGTGAAACTTATCAGGGCCACAAGCTTGTAATTTCTCAGGTTAACAAACTCGTCAGGTCTATTTCCTTATAACTTGTCAGGGCTACAAGCTTGTCAGGGCTACACATTTGTAACTTTTCAGGGCTGCATGATATACTTTGTCAGGGCAACTAACTTGTCAGGGCTACACTTGTAACTTTCTAGGGATAAAACTTGTCGGGGCTATGCACTTACATGTTAAGGCTAAATACTTGTAAGGCCAACATTGCTCGTCACATGTCAGGGCTACACATGAACTTGCTACACATAACTTGTGAGGGTTATAAGGTTATAATTTGTCGGAGCTGCATACTTTGTACCTTGTCAGGGCACCAAACTTGTCAGGTCTACACGTTTTGTAATTTGTCAGGGCAACAAAATTGTCAGGGCTCTAAACTTTTCACGGTTATATACTTTGTAACTTGTCAGGGCTACAAGGTTGTCAGGGCTGCATACTTTTGTAACTTGTCAGGGCTACAAGATTGACAGGGATGCATACTTTGTAATTTGGCAGGGCTACACATTTGTAATTTTTCCGGCAACAAACTTGTCAGGGCTACATCATTGTAATTCGTCAGGGCAACAAACTTGTCAGGGCAACAAACTTGTCAGGGCAACAAACTTTTCACGGTTGTATACTTTGTAACTTGTCAGGGCTACAAGATTGTCAGGGCTACAAAAATGTCAGGGCTACAACCTTCTAATACGTCAGGGCTACAAGCATGTTACTTGTCAGGGCTCTGCACTTTTTTGTCAGGGCAACTAACTTGTCAGGGCTACACCTGTAACTTGCTTGGGATAAAACTTGTCGGGGCTATGCACTTACTTGTTTAGGCTAAATACTTTCAAGGCCAACATTGCTCGTCACTTGTCAGGGCTGCACATAACTTGTGATGGTTATAAGGTTATAATTTGTCGGAGTTGCATACTTTGTACCTTGTCAGGTCTACATGCTTGTAATTCGTCAGGGCGACAAACTTGTTAGGGCTACAAGCTTGTTATTTGTCAGGTTAACATACTTGTCAGGTATATTTACTTATAACTTGTCAGGGCTCCAAACTTGTCACGGCTACACATTTTGTAATTTGTCAGGACAACAAAGTGTCAGGGCTCCAAACTTGTCACGGTTGCATACTTTGTAACTTGTCAGGGCTACAAGCTTGTCACAGTTGCATACTTTTGTACCTTGTCAGGGCACCAAACTTGTCAGGTCTACACATTTGTAATTTGTCAGGGCAACAAACTTGTCAGGGCTACATTATTGTAATTCGTCAGGGCAACAAACTTGTCAGGGCTACAAGCTTGTAAGGGCTATGTCCATATAAGGGCTACACATGTGTAACTTATCAGGGCCGCATGATATAATTTGTCGGGGCAATTAACTTCTCAGGGCAACACATTTGGCAAGGTTACACATCTACCTTGCGAAGGATAAAACTTGTCGGGGTTACAAGCTTTTAAGGGCTATGCACTTGTCAGGGCTACACATTTTGTAATTCGTCAGGGCGACAAACTGGTTAGGGCTACAAGCTTGTTATTTGTCAGGTTAACATACTTGTCAGGTATATTTACTTATAACTTGTCAGGGCTCCAAACTTGTCACGGCTACACATTTTGTAATTTGTCTGGGCAACAAAATTGTCAGGGCTCCAAACTTGTCACGGCTGCATACTTTTGTACCTTGTCAGGGCACCAAACTTGTCAGGTCTACACATTTGTAATTTGTCAGGGCTACAAGCTTGTCAGGGCTACACATTTGTAATTTGTCATGTCAACAAAGTTGTCAGGGCTGCATACTTTTGTAACTTGTCAGGGCTACAAGCTTGTCAGGGCTACAAAATTGTCAGGTGTGTATACTTTGTAACTTGTCAGGGCTACACATTTGTATTTTGTCAGGGCAACTCGTCACGGCTGCACACCTTGTAATTTGTCAGGGCTACAAGCGTGTTAATTGTCAGGGCTCTGCACTTTTTTGTCAGGGCAACATACTTTTAAGGCCAAGGTTAGGTAAGTAGTTGGGTTAGGTTTTTGTAGTTAAATTGTATTTCTATTAAACACATAGGTACATAAAATACTTATGTCTATACAGTTTCACAGTTCCATATTACTATTTATAAACAAAATATTTATTACCTAGGTACCTGAAAAGGAGATGCCTATTCTCATATTTTCTTGTCCACAAAAAAAAACTGACAAAATATGTTCTTCAAAATCGTTTTTACTCCTCGTTTGACAACACACATATATTATATTACATAATAATACATACTACTTTCAAGTACCTATAAGTTTTAACTTATATTATTATACTTACACTACAGGGCTACACTACTCTTAAAGTGTTTTTCTTAAATATGAAATGACATATGTCATAAATAAGTAGGTACCTATAACCATCAACTTTGGTCACCATTAACATAATGCGATATATGATGCAATATTTATAATTTTTAATAATGTTTCACATGTCTCTCAAAAAAAGGTAAAACTTTATTGGTCGGGGAGAAAAGAATAGATTTACGATGACGTACCTTTAGTCTATTGTGTAAGTTTACACTACACTTTATAAAATATTCACGCGATTGCTATTGAACACTGCGGCCATCTCTGCTGTCTTGACAATTTTTATTTATGTACCTAGGTACCTTCCTGTTACGTACACCTTCATCAAAATTTGCTTACGTTTACATTTATGTCATGCTATTCTATGATATAAAATATGTTTTATTTCATTAGTAGGTACAGTGTACACACTGGTACACACTATATAACTTACTGTAATTTGTATAATATGACGGTTTTACGATTTCCCCCCCCCCCCCCCGAGTTAGTGCCCGGGTGAGTTGTGTCTCTGCAACGACTGGAGCATTAACTTGTCTTGGTAGTATGAGTCTGGTACGGTTAACCGATTCTTATCTAATGGTGTTATGTGAGAGATACCACAATGGTGTGTTTGGCTTTAATGTAATATAATCGAACGTGTCACTGACTGATCAAAGTAGAGCCTAAATAATGATAGCTTGAGTCTTGCAACTCTCACGGAACTTTCGTACCACCGTGTAAGTGTGCACTAAGAAAGCGTCTTAAAAAAATTACATTTTATAAAGTATGGTGCTTGCAAAAGTATTTAGAGATTCAAGATGAACGATGAAAATGTTTAAGTTTTGAACACTATATAGGTACATACCTAATATTTGTTTTTTTTTCTTTATTAATAAAATACACAATCTGTACGCAACAAGGCACAATAATAAGAGCATGGGCTATAATACCTAATATTATTATTATAATAATATAATATTATTGTATTACCTAATATTAAATAACAAATTGAATAAAGTTTGAGTCATACAGAATCGGTACATTTATCGGGCAAGGTATAAAAATACATAGTTACATCATAACCAATATGATAATATAATATTTAAATCATATAGAAATCTCATTTTTTACGGGCCACGAAGTGCACGGGATCAGCTAGTTAATTTGAAAAAAAAATCACATCTAATATAATGTGACATTAAAAAATAGCTACCTAAATAATAACATTGACAGACAGTACCTACTCCTATAGCAGTATTATGAAAATGTTATGTAGGGTGGCTTTAACTGCAACAACAATAAATTGAAGAATTGTATGTTACATGATATAAAAACAAGGTACGATCGTAACTTTTTGACGGTCGGATACTTCGGTAAGCACGCGACGTAGAGTACTGTACAGTTATGATAATTTAATGACAATATGATAATACGGGTAAGCAATGGTGACGTGTGGCGTGGACTTGGACCAAATCTGGACTTTTGCGATCATACCATATGTTGTTTATACCGTGGTATATTATGACTAGGGACCGGAATTATATTCTTTTGCATATTTTTTTTTTGAGGCTATGCAGTCAGACGGGGGTTCGAAATCTTTATATAAAAAGAATATTTCGTATAATAAAGAATATTTGAGAATATATCGATTAATTTGTGTAGACATTCGATATTTTTTGTTGCAGTGGCATAAATAATATAAATTATGTGTCCGATAATAGTGATATGATATTGATACATTATATATACGTATTATAACCATCATATAGCATGCCTTAATTTGTAATGTACTGTAATATTCTGTAGTAGATAAGAGACTTATAAGTCAGTCAGTACTTAAATGTAAAAGAGTTTTTGACATAGAAACCATAGAAAACGATCTAATATTTATTAAGGCCCATTTTTTTGTTTTCGTAACATCCATCAAAAGCTTGGAAAAATCTAATGTGTCTCTTGTTGATTCGATAAATCTAATTGAAACTACAATTGGTCAACTTCAAAAAATACCCGGAGAAAATGGAAATAAAATAAAAATAAAAATTGATCAAATTCAACAAAAAAATAAAGCGCTCATCATTATGAAAAACGTAGCTAAGTTTTGAATGGAAATAATGAAGTTCAACTTATAGACAATATTTCACCGGCTATGATTACTGATTTGCAAAATTCTCCCGTGACTTCAGTTGACGTCGAACGTTCATTTAGCACGACAGACCGTCGTACAAATATGACACCAGAACACATGGAGCAAAATATAGTTGTTAACTGTTTTCAAAAATTTTCGTAATTAAAAATACCTTATTGTTATTAATATAATTTAATCAATTTTTTTTTTAACATGTATAATTTTGCTTATTTTTTGCATATTATTTTTTATCATATACTTTTGCATATTACTTTTTATCATATACTCAATTATATCAATTTTTTTTGTATTATTTTGCATATAAATGAATTTTTTTATTTCAAGAGAATATTTTAATAAAAAAACATTTTTTTTGCATATTTCATTATGATTTTTAAAGAATATTGGAAGAATATTTTCAATTTTTTAAGAGAATATTAGCATCTTATTTTGGCTATTTTAAAAGAATATAATTCCGGCCCCTAATTATGACATTACAGCTACAGCAGTAATATTTTCAATGATATCGAATTATAATATATGAGTACATTAAACTGCCACATTGCGTTGCTCTAGATATTGGGGGCACTGATATATTTCAAGGGAAATATCAAATTATATCAATTAATAATAAATGTTCTATTTTAAGAGGACGTCATATCCGTATGCGTTGTCTCCGTCTTACAAATGTACAATATAGCAAAAAACTGTTTTCCACGCAACCACTTTACTCCCTTTGTATTTATAGTAGAATTACCAAAATTATTCCACAACGCATAGGAAACAACTTTATCCGTGTCGTAGCGTTTTTATTTTTTTTTTTTTTTTATAGCATTTACCAATAATTTTTAGTAATTAAATGAAAAAACAACGAAAAAAATCCTCATGTTCTCAAAGTGATAACTTTAATTTTATTTATGTTGTCCAAATAATAAAAACGCTACGACACAGATAAAGTTGTTCCATAGGCGTTGTGGAATTTTGGCAATCCTCTAATATATAAATACCTAGGGAATGGTTCTATCCCGCTCAAAATAGTTTTTTGCTATGTTGTACATTTGTAAGACAGAGACAACGCGTTTGGTCTATTTTAAATTTTTGGTCTATTCGTTCATTTGTCGTTTATTTTATCACCACCGTTCAGCTGATTAGTACGTAATGCATAATGCGTTGAGCCGTCACAGAACACTGAACAATATTAGTCGTAGAAAATTTAATTTAATTTGTCATGGCTATAGCGTTACATAGCAGTTTCGATGTGCATTGTATACGTACACACTACTTAACAGCTAAAACTAAAAACAGTAATAATTTCATTACTGCCATAGAGCCATAGTAGTAATAAAAAAGTGAATTATATTGGCCGGTTTTGGAAATTTAAAAAGTGGTAAATTTCCGTCAATGTGTGAAATGTTAATAGAGAATAATAAAAATTAAAGGAAAATGGGAATTTTTATCAAAATCAGTTTTTGACCAAATCGATTTTGTTTTTTGGCGTAACTCTAAGACAAATGACCGTAGATAGATGACAATTGCACTGAATGTTTATATTATATTAATTTTCTATACACCATAAAATGTCGACTCTTTTTGAGCTGTTTGCGGACATTGTCAATTTTCAATATTTTTTGTTTTTATTTTCTATAATTGTCAATGAAATGTGTTGGGTAAAACTGCGTGAAAATTGAATGAAAAGCTCCTGATATATTTTCACAATAACAGTTGAAAAATGTTAAAAATGCATAGGCACAATTTTTTTTTATAAGCATTTAAAGTTCGAATTACGACAAAATTTATCAACTTGAAATTTAATAATTATTTTGTAGTTAAAAATGTATAAAATTTTCAACATTTATAGCCAAGGATTCAAAATTTAAAACAACGTTCCACGTAAATAGGTTTATAAATAAATTACTTTATTCACAATAATATCATCAAATATACTCAGTAATATACTCAGTCGTAGGCTGTTTCATCGTCTTCGCTCAAAATTGTTTTTTGTATACAATATTTTCATTGAATTCAAATTTAATACTATCCGTTATACAGTGACACACTTGTAACCTACCGTACAGCAGAGCAACATCCACTTTCCCGCCTTTTATATCATTGAATTAATTAATTAATTAATTTGACTAATTAACTAAATAATTTAACACCATCCATTACAGTATCCCCACTTGCCTACCTTTAATCTATTTTATTTCTTAATAATAGATAAATCATGATTTATAAAATATTGGTAGACCAAATGGGATGTGTGGGATTATAAAAATTGAATATCGGCCGCCACTTTATTAGGATTGAGGACATTTTACTTTTTATTAACTTTTATCGATTGCGTTCGCCCTCTGTAATTTTAACACACGAATTGATGAATTTATTTTTATTATTTATTCTTACAATATGTAACCAAGAACTTGACAAGTGTTTTATAATTTTTTTATTATGTCTCACATTAAAAATAATAATAGTAAGTATAGTAAAACACACCTATCTAGCTGTTTTTTTTAAGTAGATAAAAACCAAAATACGATTTCTAAAGCTATTTAATAATATTTGTGTTTTACTTGTTTAATAAACATTATTTTCGACAGATGTTAGATTGCTACATACCTAACTTACGAGGGATAAAACTTGTCGGGGCTACAAGCCTGTAACTTGTCAGGGCAACAAACTTGTCACGGCTCCAAACTTGTCAGGGTTGCATACTTTGTAACTTGTCAGGGCTACAAGCTTGTCACGGTTGCAAACTTTGTACCTTGTCAGGGCTACACATTTGTAATTTGTCAGGGCACCAAAATTGTCAGGGCTACAACCTTGTTATTTGTCAGGTTTACAAACTTGTCAGGTATATGTACTTATCACTTAACAGGGCTACAAGCTTATCATTTGACAGGGCACCAAATTTGTCAGGGCTACATTATTTGTAATTTGTCAGGGCACCAAACTTGTCAGGGCCACATTATTGTGATTTGTCAGGGCAACAAACTTGTCAGGGCTACAAGCTTGTAAGGGCTATGTCCATATCAGGGCAACACATTTGTAACTTATCAGGGCCGCATGATATAATTTGTCGGGGCAATTAACTTCTCAGGGCAACATACTTGGCAAGAATACACATCTACCTTGCGAAGGATAAAAATTGTCATGGCTACAAACTTGTTACTTGTCAGGTTTACACACTTGTTAGGACTATGTACATGTCAGGACTACATATTTGTTACTTATCAGGGCCTCGTGATATAATTTGTCGGGGCAATTAACATGTCAGGGCTTCACATCTAATTTGCTAGGGGTGAAACTTATCAGGGCCACAAGCTTGTTATTTCTCAGGTTAACAAACTCGTCAGGTCTATTTCCTTATAACTTGTCAGGGCTACAAGCTTGTCAGGGCTACACATTTGTAACTTTTCAGGGCTGCATGATATACTTTGTCAGGGCAACTAACTTGTCAGGGCTACACTTGTAACTTTCTAGGGATAAAACTTGTCGGGGCTATGCACTTACATGTTAAGGCTAAATACTTGTAAGGCCAACATTGCTCGTCACATGTCAGGGCTACACATGAACTTGCTACACATAACTTGTGAGGGTTATAAGGTTATAATTTGTCGGAGCTGCATACTTTGTACCTTGTCAGGGCACCAAACTTGTCAGGTCTACACATTTTGTAATTTGTCAGGGCAACAAAATTGTCAGGGCTCTAAACTTTTCACGGTTATATACTTTGTAACTTGTCAGGGCTACAAGGTTGTCAGGGCTGTATACTTTTGTAACTTGTCAGGGCTACAAGATTGACAGGGATGCATACTTTGTAATTTGGCAGGGCTACACATTTGTAATTTTTCCGGCAACAAACTTGTCAGGGCAACAAACTTGTCAGGGCAACAAACTTTTCACGGTTGTATACTTTGTAAATATTCAGGGCTACAAGATTGTCAGGGCTACAAAAATGTCAGGGCTACAACCTTCTAATACGTCAGGGCTACAAGCATGTTACTTGTCAGGGCTCTGCACTTTTTTGTCAGGGCAACTAACTTGTCAGGGCTACACCTGTAACTTGCTTGGGATAAAACTTGTCGGGGCTATGCACTTACTTGTTTAGGCTAAATACTTGGAAGGCCAACATTGCTCGTCACTTGTCAGGGCTGCACATAACTTAAGATGGTTATAAGGTTATAATTCGTCGGAGTTGCATACTTTGTACCTTGTCAGGTCTACATGCTTGTAATTCGTCAGGGCGACAAACTTGTTAGGGCTACAAGCTTGTCACGGCTACACATTTTGTAATTTGTCAGGGCTCCAAACTTGTCACGGTTGCATACTTTGTAACTTGTCAGGGCTACAAGCTTGTCACGGTTGCATACTTTTGTACCTTGTCAGGGCACCAAACTTGTCAGGTCTACACGTTTGTAATTTGTCAGGGACACAAACTTGTCAGGGCTACATTATTGTAATTCGTCAGGGCACCAAACTTGTCAGGGCTCCAAACTTGTCAGGGTTGCATACTTTGTAACTTGTCACGGCTGCATACTTGTCAGGGCAACACATTTGTAATTTGTAAGGGCTACAAGCTTATAAGGGCAACAAAATTGTCAGGCTACAAATTTGTAACTTGTCAGGGCTACAAGCTTATAAGGGATATACACATGTCAGGGCTATATATCTAACTTGCAACGGATAAAAATTGTCATGGCTACAAACTTGTTATTTGTCAGGTTAACAAACTTGTAAGGGCAACATACTTGTCAGGGCAACAACCTTGTTACTTGTCAGATTAACAAACTTGTAAGGGCTACATACTTGTCAGGGCAACAACCTTGTTACTTGTCAGGTTTACACACTTGTTAGGACTATGTACATGTCAGGACTACATATTTGTTACTTATCAGGGCCTCGTGATATAATTTGTTGGGGCAATTAACATGTCAGGGCTTCATATCTAATTTGCTAGGGGTGAAACTTATCAGGGCCACAAGCTTGTAATTTCTCAGGTTAACAAACTCGTCAGGTCTATTTCCTTATAACTTGTCAGGGCTACAAGCTTGTCAGGGCTACACATTTGTAACTTTTCAGGGCTGCATGATATACTTTGTCAGGGCAACTAACTTGTCAGGGCTACACTTGTAACTTTCTAGGGATAAAACTTGTCGGGGCTATGCACTTACATGTTAAGGCTAAATACTTGTAAGGCCAACATTGCTCGTCACATGTCAGGGCTACACATGAACTTGCTACACATAACTTGTGAGGGTTATAAGGTTATAATTTGTCGGAGCTGCATACTTTGTACCTTGTCAGGGCACCAAACTTGTCAGGTCTACACATTTTGTAATTTGTCAGGGCAACAAAATTGTCAGGGCTCTAAACTTTTCACGGTTATATACTTTGTAACTTGTCAGGGCTACAAGGTTGTCAGGGCTGTATACTTTTGTAACTTGTCAGGGCTACAAGATTGACAGGGATGCATACTTTGTAATTTGGCAGGGCTACACATTTGTAATTTTTCCGGCAACAAACTTGTCAGGGCAACAAACTTGTCAGGGCAACAAACTTTTCACGGTTGTATACTTTGTAAATATTCAGGGCTACAAGATTGTCAGGGCTACAAAAATGTCAGGGCTACAACCTTCTAATACGTCAGGGCTACAAGCATGTTACTTGTCAGGGCTCTGCACTTTTTTGTCAGGGCAACTAACTTGTCAGGGCTACACCTGTAACTTGCTTGGGATAAAACTTGTCGGGGCTATGCACTTACTTGTTTAGGCTAAATACTTGTAAGGCCAACATTGCTCGTCACTTGTCAGGGCTGCACATAACTTAAGATGGTTATAAGGTTATAATTCGTCGGAGTTGCATACTTTGTACCTTGTCAGGTCTACATGCTTGTAATTCGTCAGGGCGACAAACTTGTTAGGGCTACAAGCTTGTCACGGCTACACATTTTGTAATTTGTCAGGGCTCCAAACTTGTCACGGTTGCATACTTTGTAACTTGTCAGGGCTACAAGCTTGTCACGGTTGCATACTTTTGTACCTTGTCAGGGCACCAAACTTGTCAGGTCTACACGTTTGTAATTTGTCAGGGACACAAACTTGTCAGGGCTACATTATTGTAATTCGTCAGGGCAACAAACTTGTCAGGGCTACAAGCTTGTAAGGGCTATGTCCATATAAGGGCTACACATGTGTAACTTATCAGGGCCGCATGATATAATTTGTCGGGGCAATTAACTTCTCAGGGCAACACATTTGGCAAGGTTACACATCTACCTTGCGAAGGATAAAACTTGTCGGGGTTACAAGCTTTTAAGGGCTATGCACTTGTCAGGGCTACACATTTTGTAATTCGTCAGGGCGACAAACTGGTTAGGGCTACAAGCTTGTTATTTGTCAGGTTAACATACTTGTCAGGTATATTTACTTATAACTTGTCAGGGCTCCAAACTTGTCACGGCTACACATTTTGTAATTTGTCTGGGCAACAAAATTGTCAGGGCTCCAAACTTGTCACGGCTGCATACTTTTGTACCTTGTCAGGGCACCAAACTTGTCAGGTCTACACATTTGTAATTTGTCAGGGCTACAAGCTTGTCAGGGCTACACATTTGTAATTTGTCATGTCAACAAAGTTGTCAGGGCTGCATACTTTTGTAACTTGTCAGGGCTACAAGCTTGTCAGGGCTACAAAATTGTCAGGTGTGTATACTTTGTAACTTGTCAGGGCTACACATTTGTATTTTGTCAGGGCAACTCGTCACGGCTGCACACCTTGTAATTTGTCAGGGCTACAAGCGTGTTAATTGTCAGGGCTCTGCACTTTTTTGTCAGGGCAACATACTTTTAAGGCCAAGGTTAGGTAAGTAGTTGGGTTAGGTTTTTGTAGTTAAATTGTATTTCTATTAAACACATAGGTACATAAAATACCTATGTCTATACAGTTTCACAGTTCCATATTACTATTTATAAACAAAATATTTATTACCTAGGTACCTGAAAAGGAGATGCCTATTCTCATATTTTCTTGTCCACAAAAAAAAACTGACAAAATATGTTCTTCAAAATCGTTTTTACTCCTCGTTTGACAACACACATATATTATATTACATAATAATACATACTACTTTCAAGTACCTATAAGTTTTAACTTATATTATTATACTTACACTACAGGGCTACACTACTCTTAAAGTGTTTTTCTTAAATATGAAATGACATATGTCATAAATAAGTAGGTACCTATAACCATCAACTTTGGTCACCATTAACATAATGCGATATATGATGCAATATTTATAATTTTTAATAATGTTTCACATGTCTCTCAAAAAAAGGTAAAACTTTATTGGTCGGGGAGAAAAGAATAGATTTACGATGACGTACCTTTAGTCTATTGTGTAAGTTTACACTACACTTTATAAAATATTCACGCGATTGCTATTGAACACTGCGGCCATCTCTGCTGTCTTGACAATTTTTATTTATGTACCTAGGTACCTTCCTGTTACGTACACCTTCATCAAAATTTGCTTCGATCAACGGTACCTATTATTAATATAATACATAAAACTCATTTTCCATAAATATATAATATGTGATATCACAATTTCTTTAAGTCACGTAAGGTGAGCATAAAATCCTGTTTATTATTAATATAATTTAACACATCTAACGGTATATATACCTAATATAATAAATAAAACTTTGTGTACGTCTTATCTTCTAGGCCTATAAAAATGCAGATAATACAAATTAATAGTACAAATTAGAACTTCCAAAATGAAAACCAAAATAATTTGGACAACCAAATAGATGTAAATTAATGGCAAAAGTATTAGCAAATAAATTTAAACGTCGAAGGAAACTAACCTAAGATACAACATTATCACAAACTTACATTTTTATTTTTTATTTTTTGGTATGTATTGATTATTTATAATTTTTCATCATTAGTAATTACAAGCTGATGCGCATATATGCTTTGCTGTTGCTAGGTTTTTGTGATCATTCAACTCCTTTTGGGTGTAAAACGTTGTGGAAACAATGTCTTTTTAAGTGCAGATGATATAATATACCTATCTTAATTTACAGCCATCCCGACCGGCGTTGTCCGTGAGATTAGCTTGTGATAGGGTCTATATAGAGCTATATAGGCTCAGGGGCGGGCGTATATCGATTGCGCCTAAATTACCTTTTTACCTGTAAAAAATTTATCGATTGCGCCGCGCAGGTAACAACTCCGCCGAACTTTTTTACATATCAACTCCACCGAACTTTTTTTACCGATTCCGTCGGGCGTCGACTACCAATTCACTGAATATTTGTAAACTGGTTATCTTAATAATGACAAAATGTAAAAGGCTTACGTTTACATTTATGTCATGCTATTCTATGATATAAAATATGTTTTATTTCATTAGTAGGTACAGTGTACACACTGGTACACACTATATAACTTACTGTAATTTGTATAATATGACGGTTTTACGATTTCCCCCCCCCCCCCCGAGTTAGTGCCCGGGTGAGTTGTGTCTCTGCAACGACTGGAGCATTAACTTGTCTTGGTAGTATGAGTCTGGTACGGTTAACCGATTCTTATCTAATGGTGTTATGTGAGAGATACCACAATGGTGTGTTTGGCTTTAATGTAATATAATCGAACGTGTCACTGACTGATCAAAGTAGAGCCTAAATAATGATAGCTTGAGTCTTGCAACTCTCACGGAACTTTCGTACCACCGTGTAAGTGTGCACTAAGAAAGCGTCTTAAAAAAATTACATTTTATAAAGTATGGTGCTTGCAAAAGTATTTAGAGATTCAAGATGAACGATGAAAATGTTTAAGTTTTGAACACTATATAGGTACATACCTAATATTTGTTTTTTTTTCTTTATTAATAAAATACACAATCTGTACGCAACAAGGCACAATAATAAGAGCATGGGCTATAATACCTAATATTATTATTATAATAATATAATATTATTGTATTACCTAATATTAAATAACAAATTGAATAAAGTTTGAGTCATACAGAATCGGTACATTTATCGGGCAAGGTATAAAAATACATAGTTACATCATAACCAATATGATAATATAATATTTAAATCATATAGAAATCTCATTTTTTACGGGCCACGAAGTGCACGGGATCAGCTAGTTAATTTGAAAAAAAAATCACATCTAATATAATGTGACATTAAAAAATAGCTACCTAAATAATAACATTGACAGACAGTACCTACTCCTATAGCAGTATTATGAAAATGTTATGTAGGGTGGCTTTAACTGCAACAACAATAAATTGAAGAATTGTATGTTACATGATATAAAAACAAGGTACGATCGTAACTTTTTGACGGTCGGATACTTCGGTAAGCACGCGACGTAGAGTACTGTACAGTAATGATAATTTAATGACAATATGATAATACGGGTAAGCAATGGTGACGTGTGGCGTGGACTTGGACCAAATCTGGACTTTTGCGATCATACCATATGTTGTTTATACCGTGGTATATTATGACTAGGGACCGGAATTATATTCTTTTGCATATTTTTTTTTTGAGGCTATGCAGTCAGACGGGGGTTCGAAATCTTTATATAAAAAGAATATTTCGTATAATAAAGAATATTTGAGAATATATCGATTAATTTGTGTAGACATTCGATATTTTTTGTTGCAGTGGCATAAATAATATAAATTATGTGTCCGATAATAGTGATATGATATTGATACATTATATATACGTATTATAACCATCATATAGCATGCCTTAATTTGTAATGTACTGTAATATTCTGTAGTAGATAAGAGACTTATAAGTCAGTCAGTACTTAAATGTAAAAGAGTTTTTGACATAGAAACCATAGAAAACGATCTAATATTTATTAAGGCCCATTTTTTTGTTTTCGTAACATCCATCAAAAGTTTGGAAAAATCTAATGTGTCTCTTGTTGATTCGATAAATCTAATTGAAACTACAATTGGTCAACTTCAAAAAATACCCGGAGAAAATGGAAATAAAATAAAAATAAAAATTGATCAAATTCAACAAAAAAATAAAGCGCTCATCATTATGAAAAACGTAGCTAAGTTTTGAATGGAAATAATGAAGTTCAACTTATAGACAATATTTCACCGGCTATGATTACTGATTTGCAAAATTCTCCCGTGACTTCAGTTGACGTCGAACGTTCATTTAGCACGACAGACCGTCGTACAAATATGACACCAGAACACATGGAGCAAAATATAGTTGTTAACTGTTTTCAAAAATTTTCGTAATTAAAAATACCTTATTGTTATTAATATAATTTAATCAATTTTTTTTTTAACATGTATAATTTTGCTTATTTTTTGCATATTATTTTTTATCATATACTTTTGCATATTACTTTTTATCATATACTCAATTATATCAATTTTTTTTGTATTATTTTGCATATAAATGAATTTTTTTATTTCAAGAGAATATTTTAATAAAAAAACATTTTTTTTGCATATTTCATTATGATTTTTAAAGAATATTGGAAGAATATTTTCAATTTTTTAAGAGAATATTAGCATCTTATTTTGGCTATTTTAAAAGAATATAATTCCGGCCCCTAATTATGACATTACAGCTACAGCAGTAATATTTTCAATGATATCGAATTATAATATATGAGTACATTAAACTGCCACATTGCGTTGCTCTAGATATTGGGGGCACTGATATATTTCAAGGGAAATATCAAATTATATCAATTAATAATAAATGTTCTATTTTAAGAGGACGTCATATCCGTATGCGTTGTCTCCGTCTTACAAATGTACAATATAGCAAAAAACTGTTTTCCACGCAACCACTTTACTCCCTTTGTATTTATAGTAGAATTACCAAAATTATTCCACAACGCATAGGAAACAACTTTATCCGTGTCGTAGCGTTTTTATTTTTTTTTTTTTTTTATAGCATTTACCAATAATTTTTAGTAATTAAATGAAAAAACAACGAAAAAAATCCTCATGTTCTCAAAGTGATAACTTTAATTTTATTTATGTTGTCCAAATAATAAAAACGCTACGACACAGATAAAGTTGTTCCATAGGCGTTGTGGAATTTTGGCAATCCTCTAATATATAAATACCTAGGGAATGGTTCTATCCCGCTCAAAATAGTTTTTTGCTATGTTGTACATTTGTAAGACAGAGACAACGCGTTTGGTCTATTTTAAATTTTTGGTCTATTCGTTCATTTGTCGTTTATTTTATCACCACCGTTCAGCTGATTAGTACGTAATGCATAATGCGTTGAGCCGTCACAGAACACTGAACAATATTAGTCGTAGAAAATTTAATTTAATTTGTCATGGCTATAGCGTTACATAGCAGTTTCGATGTGCATTGTATACGTACACACTACTTAACAGCTAAAACTAAAAACAGTAATAATTTCATTACTGCCATAGAGCCATAGTAGTAATAAAAAAGTGAATTATATTGGCCGGTTTTGGAAATTTAAAAAGTGGTAAATTTCCGTCAATGTGTGAAATGTTAATAGAGAATAATAAAAATTAAAGGAAAATGGGAATTTTTATCAAAATCAGTTTTTGACCAAATCGATTTTGTTTTTTGGCGTAACTCTAAGACAAATGACCGTAGATAGATGACAATTGCACTGAATGTTTATATTATATTAATTTTCTATACACCATAAAATGTCGACTCTTTTTGAGCTGTTTGCGGACATTGTCAATTTTCAATATTTTTTGTTTTTATTTTCTATAATTGTCAATGAAATGTGTTGGGTAAAACTGCGTGAAAATTGAATGAAAAGCTCCTGATATATTTTCACAATAACAGTTGAAAAATGTTAAAAATGCATAGGCACAATTTTTTTTTATAAGCATTTAAAGTTCGAATTACGACAAAATTTATCAACTTGAAATTTAATAATTATTTTGTAGTTAAAAATGTATAAAATTTTCAACATTTATAGCCAAGGATTCAAAATTTAAAACAACGTTCCACGTAAATAGGTTTATAAATAAATTACTTTATTCACAATAATATCATCAAATATACTCAGTAATATACTCAGTCGTAGGCTGTTTCATCGTCTTCGCTCAAAATTGTTTTTTGTATACAATATTTTCATTGAATTCAAATTTAATACTATCCGTTATACAGTGACACACTTGTAACCTACCGTACAGCAGAGCAACATCCACTTTCCCGCCTTTTATATCATTGAATTAATTAATTAATTAATTTGACTAATTAACTAAATAATTTAACACCATCCATTACAGTATCCCCACTTGCCTACCTTTAATCTATTTTATTTCTTAATAATAGATAAATCATGATTTATAAAATATTGGTAGACCAAATGGGATGTGTGGGATTATAAAAATTGAATATCGGCCGCCACTTTATTAGGATTGAGGACATTTTACTTTTTATTAACTTTTATCGATTGCGTTCGCCCTCTGTAATTTTAACACACGAATTGATGAATTTATTTTTATTATTTATTCTTACAATATGTAACCAAGAACTTGACAAGTGTTTTATAATTTTTTTATTATGTCTCACATTAAAAATAATAATAGTAAGTATAGTAAAACACACCTATCTAGCTGTTTTTTTTAAGTAGATAAAAACCAAAATACGATTTCTAAAGCTATTTAATAATATTTGTGTTTTACTTGTTTAATAAACATTATTTTCGACGGATGTTAGATTGCTACATACCTAACTTACGAGGGATAAAACTTGTCGGGGCTACAAGCCTGTAACTTGTCAGGGCAACAAACTTGTCACGGCTCCAAACTTGTCAGGGTTGCATACTTTGTAACTTGTCAGGGCTACAAGCTTGTCACGGTTGCAAACTTTGTACCTTGTCAGGGCTACACATTTGTAATTTGTCAGGGCACCAAAATTGTCAGGGCTACAACCTTGTTATTTGTCAGGTTTACAAACTTGTCAGGTATATGTACTTATCACTTAACAGGGCTACAAGCTTATCATTTGACAGGGCACCAAATTTGTCAGGGCTACATTATTTGTAATTTGTCAGGGCACCAAACTTGTCAGGGCCACATTATTGTAATTTGTCAGGGCAACAAACTTGTCAGGGCTACAAGCTTGTAAGGGCTATGTCCATATCAGGGCAACACATTTGTAACTTATCAGGGCCGCATGATATAATTTGTCGGGGCAATTAACTTCTCAGGGCAACATACTTGGCAAGAATACACATCTACCTTGCGAAGGATAAAAATTGTCATGGCTACAAACTTGTTACTTGTCAGGTTTACACACTTGTTAGGACTATGTACATGTCAGGACTACATATTTGTTACTTATCAGGGCCTCGTGATATAATTTGTCGGGGCAATTAACATGTCAGGGCTTCACATCTAATTTGCTAGGGGTGAAACTTATCAGGGCCACAAGCTTGTTATTTCTCAGGTTAACAAACTCGTCAGGTCTATTTCCTTATAACTTGTCAGGGCTACAAGCTTGTCAGGGCTACACATTTGTAACTTTTCAGGGCTGCATGATATACTTTGTCAGGGCAACTAACTTGTCAGGGCTACACTTGTAACTTTCTAGGGATAAAACTTGTCGGGGCTATGCACTTACATGTTAAGGCTAAATACTTGTAAGGCCAACATTGCTCGTCACATGTCAGGGCTACACATGAACTTGCTACACATAACTTGTGAGGGTTATAAGGTTATAATTTGTCGGAGCTGCATACTTTGTACCTTGTCAGGGCACCAAACTTGTCAGGTCTACACATTTTGTAATTTGTCAGGGCAACAAAATTGTCAGGGCTCTTAACTTTTCACGGTTATATACTTTGTAACTTGTCAGGGCTACAAGGTTGTCAGGGCTGTATACTTTTGTAACTTGTCAGGGCTACAAGATTGACAGGGATGCATACTTTGTAATTTGGCAGGGCTACACATTTGTAATTTTTCCGGCAACAAACTTGTCAGGGCAACAAACTTGTCAGGGCAACAAACTTTTCACGGTTGTATACTTTGTAAATATTCAGGGCTACAAGATTGTCAGGGCTACAAAAATGTCAGGGCTACAACCTTCTAATACGTCAGGGCTACAAGCATGTTACTTGTCAGGGCTCTGCACTTTTTTGTCAGGGCAACTAACTTGTCAGGGCTACACCTGTAACTTGCTTGGGATAAAACTTGTCGGGGCTATGCACTTACTTGTTTAGGCTAAATACTTGGAAGGCCAACATTGCTCGTCACTTGTCAGGGCTGCACATAACTTAAGATGGTTATAAGGTTATAATTCGTCGGAGTTGCATACTTTGTACCTTGTCAGGTCTACATGCTTGTAATTCGTCAGGGCGACAAACTTGTTAGGGCTACAAGCTTGTCACGGCTACACATTTTGTAATTTGTCAGGGCTCCAAACTTGTCACGGTTGCATACTTTGTAACTTGTCAGGGCTACAAGCTTGTCACGGTTGCATACTTTTGTACCTTGTCAGGGCACCAAACTTGTCAGGTCTACACGTTTGTAATTTGTCAGGGACACAAACTTGTCAGGGCTACATTATTGTAATTCGTCAGGGCACCAAACTTGTCAGGGCTCCAAACTTGTCAGGGTTGCATACTTTGTAACTTGTCACGGCTGCATACTTGTCAGGGCAACACATTTGTAATTTGTAAGGGCTACAAGCTTATAAGGGCAACAAAATTGTCAGGCTACAAATTTGTAACTTGTCAGGGCTACAAGCTTATAAGGGATATACACATGTCAGGGCTATATATCTAACTTGCAACGGATAAAAATTGTCATGGCTACAAACTTGTTATTTGTCAGGTTAACAAACTTGTAAGGGCAACATACTTGTCAGGGCAACAACCTTGTTACTTGTCAGATTAACAAACTTGTAAGGGCTACATACTTGTCAGGGCAACAACCTTGTTACTTGTCAGGTTTACACACTTGTTAGGACTATGTACATGTCAGGACTACATATTTGTTACTTATCAGGGCCTCGTGATATAATTTGTCGGGGCAATTAACATGTCAGGGCTTCACATCTAATTTGCTAGGGGTGAAACTTATCAGGGCCACAAGCTTGTTATTTCTCAGGTTAACAAACTCGTCAGGTCTATTTCCTTATAACTTGTCAGGGCTACAAGCTTGTCAGGGCTACACATTTGTAACTTTTCAGGGCTGCATGATATACTTTGTCAGGGCAACTAACTTGTCAGGGCTACACTTGTAACTTTCTAGGGATAAAACTTGTCGGGGCTATGCACTTACATGTTAAGGCTAAATACTTGTAAGGCCAACATTGCTCGTCACATGTCAGGGCTACACATGAACTTGCTACACATAACTTGTGAGGGTTATAAGGTTATAATTTGTCGGAGCTGCATACTTTGTACCTTGTCAGGGCACCAAACTTGTCAGGTCTACACGTTTTGTAATTTGTCAGGGCAACAAAATTGTCAGGGCTCTTAACTTTTCACGGTTATATACTTTGTAACTTGTCAGGGCTACAAGGTTGTCAGGGCTGCATACTTTTGTAACTTGTCAGGGCTACAAGATTGACAGGGATGCATACTTTGTAATTTGGCAGGGCTACACATTTGTAATTTTTCCGGCAACAAACTTGTCAGGGCTACATCATTGTAATTCGTCAGGGCAACAAACTTGTCAGGGCAACAAACTTGTCAGGGCAACAAACTTTTCACGGTTGTATACTTTGTAACTTGTCAGGGCTACAAGATTGTCAGGGCTACAAAAATGTCAGGGCTACAACCTTCTAATACGTCAGGGCTACAAGCATGTTACTTGTCAGGGCTCTGCACTTTTTTGTCAGGGCAACTAACTTGTCAGGGCTACACCTGTAACTTGCTTGGGATAAAACTTGTCGGGGCTATGCACTTACTTGTTTAGGCTAAATACTTTCAAGGCCAACATTGCTCGTCACTTGTCAGGGCTGCACATAACTTGTGATGGTTATAAGGTTATAATTTGTCGGAGTTGCATACTTTGTACCTTGTCAGGTCTACATGCTTGTAATTCGTCAGGGCGACAAACTTGTTAGGGCTACAAGCTTGTTATTTGTCAGGTTAACATACTTGTCAGGTATATTTACTTATAACTTGTCAGGGCTCCAAACTTGTCACGGCTACACATTTTGTAATTTGTCAGGACAACAAAGTGTCAGGGCTCCAAACTTGTCACGGTTGCATACTTTGTAACTTGTCAGGGCTACAAGCTTGTCACAGTTGCATACTTTTGTACCTTGTCAGGGCACCAAACTTGTCAGGTCTACACATTTGTAATTTGTCAGGGCAACAAACTTGTCAGGGCTACATTATTGTAATTCGTCAGGGCAACAAACTTGTCAGGGCTACAAGCTTGTAAGGGCTATGTCCATATAAGGGCTACACATGTGTAACTTATCAGGGCCGCATGATATAATTTGTCGGGGCAATTAACTTCTCAGGGCAACACATTTGGCAAGGTTACACATCTACCTTGCGAAGGATAAAACTTGTCGGGGTTACAAGCTTTTAAGGGCTATGCACTTGTCAGGGCTACACATTTTGTAATTCGTCAGGGCGACAAACTGGTTAGGGCTACAAGCTTGTTATTTGTCAGGTTAACATACTTGTCAGGTATATTTACTTATAACTTGTCAGGGCTCCAAACTTGTCACGGCTACACATTTTGTAATTTGTCTGGGCAACAAAATTGTCAGGGCTCCAAACTTGTCACGGCTGCATACTTTTGTACCTTGTCAGGGCACCAAACTTGTCAGGTCTACACATTTGTAATTTGTCAGGGCTACAAGCTTGTCAGGGCTACACATTTGTAATTTGTCATGTCAACAAAGTTGTCAGGGCTGCATACTTTTGTAACTTGTCAGGGCTACAAGCTTGTCAGGGCTACAAAATTGTCAGGTGTGTATACTTTGTAACTTGTCAGGGCTACACATTTGTATTTTGTCAGGGCAACTCGTCACGGCTGCACACCTTGTAATTTGTCAGGGCTACAAGCGTGTTAATTGTCAGGGCTCTGCACTTTTTTGTCAGGGCAACATACTTTTAAGGCCAAGGTTAGGTAAGTAGTTGGGTTAGGTTTTTGTAGTTAAATTGTATTTCTATTAAACACATAGGTACATAAAATACTTATGTCTATACAGTTTCACAGTTCCATATTACTATTTATAAACAAAATATTTATTACCTAGGTACCTGAAAAGGAGATGCCTATTCTCATATTTTCTTGTCCACAAAAAAAAACTGACAAAATATGTTCTTCAAAATCGTTTTTACTCCTCGTTTGACAACACACATATATTATATTACATAATAATACATACTACTTTCAAGTACCTATAAGTTTTAACTTATATTATTATACTTACACTACAGGGCTACACTACTCTTAAAGTGTTTTTCTTAAATATGAAATGACATATGTCATAAATAAGTAGGTACCTATAACCATCAACTTTGGTCACCATTAACATAATGCGATATATGATGCAATATTTATAATTTTTAATAATGTTTCACATGTCTCTCAAAAAAAGGTAAAACTTTATTGGTCGGGGAGAAAAGAATAGATTTACGATGACGTACCTTTAGTCTATTGTGTAAGTTTACACTACACTTTATAAAATATTCACGCGATTGCTATTGAACACTGCGGCCATCTCTGCTGTCTTGACAATTTTTATTTATGTACCTAGGTACCTTCCTGTTACGTACACCTTCATCAAAATTTGCTTCGATCAACGGTACCTATTATTAATATAATACATAAAACTCATTTTCCATAAATATATAATATGTGATATCACAATTTCTTTAAGTCACGTAAGGTGAGCATAAAATCCTGTTTATTATTAATATAATTTAACACATCTAACGGTATATATACCTAATATAATAAATAAAACTTTGTGTACGTCTTATCTTCTAGGCCTATAAAAATGCAGATAATACAAATTAATAGTACAAATTAGAACTTCCAAAATGAAAACCAAAATAATTTGGACAACCAAATAGATGTAAATTAATGGCAAAAGTATTAGCAAATAAATTTAAACGTCGAAGGAAACTAACCTAAGATACAACATTATCACAAACTTACATTTTTATTTTTTATTTTTTGGTATGTATTGATTATTTATAATTTTTCATCATTAGTAATTACAAGCTGATGCGCATATATGCTTTGCTGTTGCTAGGTTTTTGTGATCATTCAACTCCTTTTGGGTGTAAAACGTTGTGGAAACAATGTCTTTTTAAGTGCAGATGATATAATATACCTATCTTAATTTACAGCCATCCCGACCGGCGTTGTCCGTGAGATTAGCTTGTGATAATTATGCAAGCAGTATATTATATTATTATCAGCTTACATCATATACAGGCATAGGCTCAGGGGCGGGCGTATATCGATTGCGCCTAAATTACCTTTTTACCTGTAAAAAATTTATCGATTGCGCCGCGCAGGTAACAACTCCGCCGAACTTTTTTACATATCAACTCCACCGAACTTTTTTTACCGATTCCGTCGGGCGTCGACTACCAATTCACTGAATATTTGTAAACTGGTTATCTTAATAATGACAAAATGTAAAAGGCTTACGTTTACATTTATGTCATGCTATTCTATGATATAAAATATGTTTTATTTCATTAGTAGGTACAGTGTACACACTGGTACACACTATATAACTTACTGTAATTTGTATAATATGACGGTTTTACGATTTCCCCCCCCCCCCCCCCCCCCGAGTTAGTGCCCGGGTGAGTTGTGTCTCTGCAACGACTGGAGCATTAACTTGTCTTGGTAGTATGAGTCTGGTACGGTTAACCGATTCTTATCTAATGGTGTTATGTGAGAGATACCACAATGGTGTGTTTGGCTTTAATGTAATATAATCGAACGTGTCACTGACTGATCAAAGTAGAGCCTAAATAATGATAGCTTGAGTCTTGCAACTCTCACGGAACTTTCGTACCACCGTGTAAGTGTGCACTAAGAAAGCGTCTTAAAAAAATTACATTTTATAAAGTATGGTGCTTGCAAAAGTATTTAGAGATTCAAGATGAACGATGAAAATGTTTAAGTTTTGAACACTATATAGGTACATACCTAATATTTGTTTTTTTTTCTTTATTAATAAAATACACAATCTGTACGCAACAAGGCACAATAATAAGAGCATGGGCTATAATACCTAATATTATTATTATAATAATATAATATTATTGTATTACCTAATATTAAATAACAAATTGAATAAAGTTTGAGTCATACAGAATCGGTACATTTATCGGGCAAGGTATAAAAATACATAGTTACATCATAACCAATATGATAATATAATATTTAAATCATATAGAAATCTCATTTTTTACGGGCCACGAAGTGCACGGGATCAGCTAGTTAATTTGAAAAAAAAATCACATCTAATATAATGTGACATTAAAAAATAGCTACCTAAATAATAACATTGACAGACAGTACCTACTCCTATAGCAGTATTATGAAAATGTTATGTAGGGTGGCTTTAACTGCAACAACAATAAATTGAAGAATTGTATGTTACATGATATAAAAACAAGGTACGATCGTAACTTTTTGACGGTCGGATACTTCGGTAAGCACGCGACGTAGAGTACTGTACAGTAATGATAATTTAATGACAATATGATAATACGGGTAAGCAATGGTGACGTGTGGCGTGGACTTGGACCAAATCTGGACTTTTGCGATCATACCATATGTTGTTTATACCGTGGTATATTATGACTAGGGACCGGAATTATATTCTTTTGCATATTTTTTTTTTGAGGCTATGCAGTCAGACGGGGGTTCGAAATCTTTATATAAAAAGAATATTTCGTATAATAAAGAATATTTGAGAATATATCGATTAATTTGTGTAGACATTCGATATTTTTTGTTGCAGTGGCATAAATAATATAAATTATGTGTCCGATAATAGTGATATGATATTGATACATTATATATACGTATTATAACCATCATATAGCATGCCTTAATTTGTAATGTACTGTAATATTCTGTAGTAGATAAGAGACTTATAAGTCAGTCAGTACTTAAATGTAAAAGAGTTTTTGACATAGAAACCATAGAAAACGATCTAATATTTATTAAGGCCCATTTTTTTGTTTTCGTAACATCCATCAAAAGTTTGGAAAAATCTAATGTGTCTCTTGTTGATTCGATAAATCTAATTGAAACTACAATTGGTCAACTTCAAAAAATACCCGGAGAAAATGGAAATAAAATAAAAATAAAAATTGATCAAATTCAACAAAAAAATAAAGCGCTCATCATTATGAAAAACGTAGCTAAGTTTTGAATGGAAATAATGAAGTTCAACTTATAGACAATATTTCACCGGCTATGATTACTGATTTGCAAAATTCTCCCGTGACTTCAGTTGACGTCGAACGTTCATTTAGCACGACAGACCGTCGTACAAATATGACACCAGAACACATGGAGCAAAATATAGTTGTTAACTGTTTTCAAAAATTTTCGTAATTAAAAATACCTTATTGTTATTAATATAATTTAATCAATTTTTTTTTTAACATGTATAATTTTGCTTATTTTTTGCATATTATTTTTTATCATATACTTTTGCATATTACTTTTTATCATATACTCAATTATATCAATTTTTTTTGTATTATTTTGCATATAAATGAATTTTTTTATTTCAAGAGAATATTTTAATAAAAAAACATTTTTTTTGCATATTTCATTATGATTTTTAAAGAATATTGGAAGAATATTTTCAATTTTTTAAGAGAATATTAGCATCTTATTTTGGCTATTTTAAAAGAATATAATTCCGGCCCCTAATTATGACATTACAGCTACAGCAGTAATATTTTCAATGATATCGAATTATAATATATGAGTACATTAAACTGCCACATTGCGTTGCTCTAGATATTGGGGGCACTGATATATTTCAAGGGAAATATCAAATTATATCAATTAATAATAAATGTTCTATTTTAAGAGGACGTCATATCCGTATGCGTTGTCTCCGTCTTACAAATGTACAATATAGCAAAAAACTGTTTTCCACGCAACCACTTTACTCCCTTTGTATTTATAGTAGAATTACCAAAATTATTCCACAACGCATAGGAAACAACTTTATCCGTGTCGTAGCGTTTTTATTTTTTTTTTTTTTTTTATAGCATTTACCAATAATTTTTAGTAATTAAATGAAAAAACAACGAAAAAAATCCTCATGTTCTCAAAGTGATAACTTTAATTTTATTTATGTTGTCCAAATAATAAAAACGCTACGACACAGATAAAGTTGTTCCATAGGCGTTGTGGAATTTTGGCAATCCTCTAATATATAAATACCTAGGGAATGGTTCTATCCCGCTCAAAATAGTTTTTTGCTATGTTGTACATTTGTAAGACAGAGACAACGCGTTTGGTCTATTTTAAATTTTTGGTCTATTCGTTCATTTGTCGTTTATTTTATCACCACCGTTCAGCTGATTAGTACGTAATGCATAATGCGTTGAGCCGTCACAGAACACTGAACAATATTAGTCGTAGAAAATTTAATTTAATTTGTCATGGCTATAGCGTTACATAGCAGTTTCGATGTGCATTGTATACGTACACACTACTTAACAGCTAAAACTAAAAACAGTAATAATTTCATTACTGCCATAGAGCCATAGTAGTAATAAAAAAGTGAATTATATTGGCCGGTTTTGGAAATTTAAAAAGTGGTAAATTTCCGTCAATGTGTGAAATGTTAATAGAGAATAATAAAAATTAAAGGAAAATGGGAATTTTTATCAAAATCAGTTTTTGACCAAATCGATTTTGTTTTTTGGCGTAACTCTAAGACAAATGACCGTAGATAGATGACAATTGCACTGAATGTTTATATTATATTAATTTTCTATACACCATAAAATGTCGACTCTTTTTGAGCTGTTTGCGGACATTGTCAATTTTCAATATTTTTTGTTTTTATTTTCTATAATTGTCAATGAAATGTGTTGGGTAAAACTGCGTGAAAATTGAATGAAAAGCTCCTGATATATTTTCACAATAACAGTTGAAAAATGTTAAAAATGCATAGGCACAATTTTTTTTTATAAGCATTTAAAGTTCGAATTACGACAAAATTTATCAACTTGAAATTTAATAATTATTTTGTAGTTAAAAATGTATAAAATTTTCAACATTTATAGGCAAGGATTCAAAATTTAAAACAACGTTCCACGTAAATAGGTTTATAAATAAATTACTTTATTCACAATAATATCATCAAATATACTCAGTAATATACTCAGTCGTAGGCTGTTTCATCGTCTTCGCTCAAAATTGTTTTTTGTATACAATATTTTCATTGAATTCAAATTTAATACTATCCGTTATACAGTGACACACTTGTAACCTACCGTACAGCAGAGCAACATCCACTTTCCCGCCTTTTATATCATTGAATTAATTAATTAATTAATTTGACTAATTAACTAAATAATTTAACACCATCCATTACAGTATCCCCACTTGCCTACCTTTAATCTATTTTATTTCTTAATAATAGATAAATCATGATTTATAAAATATTGGTAGACCAAATGGGATGTGTGGGATTATAAAAATTGAATATCGGCCGCCACTTTATTAGGATTGAGGACATTTTACTTTTTATTAACTTTTATCGATTGCGTTCGCCCTCTGTAATTTTAACACACGAATTGATGAATTTATTTTTATTATTTATTCTTACAATATGTAACCAAGAACTTGACAAGTGTTTTATAATTTTTTTATTATGTCTCACATTAAAAATAATAATAGTAAGTATAGTAAAACACACCTATCTAGCTGTTTTTTTTAAGTAGATAAAAACCAAAATACGATTTCTAAAGCTATTTAATAATATTTGTGTTTTACTTGTTTAATAAACATTATTTTCGACAGATGAAAGATTGCTTATAAATATATATAATATAATATTATGATTAAAGATGTTCTATGGAGTTATGAGTACATTTTTTAAAAAATAACAATTAACAGTGTAAGGAATATAATATTGTTATTATTGTTTAGAAATAGTAGTGGATGATGGTATATTATAGTACAAAACAAAAAAATTATTAACTTAAAACTTTCTACACCAATATTAAAATGCTGGACATACAAAATTCAAATAATTTCTGCAAGGCAATAAAATCAAAAATATTAAATAAAGGTGGTTTTGATATTTACAAAATATGTATTCCAGGAGGAGATTCAAAAATCTTAAATAACTTAAATATTATAAACAAAAAATTAAAAATCTCTAGGAAATAACACTAATGTCACAGGATAAATGTATAAATGAAATAATTATATTTTAAAACGGTGTACCTATGGTTAAAAAAAAAATATACAAGATAATTCTGTCTCTAATATATCTCACTTTGTTGTTTACATAGAATTAATAGAATAATTTATATTGGCTATCACTACTTATTTTCATTGAGTAAACAATACTTTAAAAAAAATTATAAAAATAATAATTAACATAAAAAATGAGAACAAATTGTTCACGAACACAGTTTTTTTTTTTTAACAAGTAGCAAATAACAATAATAAACAAAGTATGTAAAACTGAATAGATAATTTTTGTATCATATTAAAATGATTAATGAATAATTATTGTATTATTATAAGCTATGAATAATGTTAATGATTAAAATGTAATTATACATTTAATATAGGTAATTCTTAATACAAATTAAGCTAGATTAAAATAGAATAAATCACATGCCAAAAAACTGTTACTTAATTAAATAATAAATAAAATCTAAGATATTATAGAATGACTTGATGTATTTGTGACTATTATCTAGTGTATAAATATTAGAACTAATTTAAAGTATTTACCAAATTTTACTGTTTGGATAAATTGTTCAACATTATATTAATGTTCACAAAATATAATAATAAAAAATTTAATTTATTTATATGTATGTATATATAGTTAAATAATATTGGAAACTCAGTCGATAAGTGTAAGTTTATTTTATTTTATTTTTAATGAATAAAACATATTACTACATTGTTCAAATCATATAAATGATCTGGTATATTATTTTATAAGGGTGGTTCTAAATAAAAGAATTTAAAAAAAAAAACTGGCACATTTTTAAATAAATTTTCATAATATTATATTTACTAAAACAGTAAAACCATGCAAAATTAAACAGATGTAAAAGCTATAGGAGAAAAACACACAAGAAAAATTTGTATGTACACACGTATTGGTGGTACATTTTTATATAACTAATCAAAATGTTAAAATTATTTTGAAATTTTTAAAATGTGAATAATGAATATGAAAAAAATGATTTATTGTAATGCTCTGTGATAAAACTCCACTGGATAAGAGTAATAATTCCTTAATTTTAAGGACAATTACTCTGTCATACTTGAGTATTATAATGTGTCTGAGGGGACGGGCTTTAATGACTCAAAAGATAATTATTTGCTTGCAGAGTACTTTGTAGGAGTACCATCTGGATTCAGTGCAGTGGTCTCATTGGCTGAAGGCGGTGGTGGCATGGCGAACGCATTTGTGTGTGCTGCACCTCCCGTAGCATTGTTTGTAGAAGATGGCTGATTCACTACAACATCATCTTCGCTGTCCTCCTGGATTATAAAAAAATGTATACATATTATATATTATTATAAATATAATTGATGAGTAATTATTATTGTTTTCAATAGTCATTAGCATTGGTGTCAATCCTAGAGTAGTATAGCTCACGTATGACAAATATCATAAGTAACTCAATGGGTGGCTGAGAGGTACCTACTACCTACAATCTACATACAACATATAAGTATACATTATACATTATATAAGTATTGTGATAAAATAATATTTTTAACCATAAAATATTTTAAGCTAAAAAATAAATAATAATAAAATAATATAAATATTTATAACCTAACTAATATTTTGATAAAGAGAGATGGATGGTATTTTATACAAATGCAATTTGTCATAGGTATTTCAAATAAAATCAGCGTCACCAATTAGTACCTAAATGTAAAAAATTATAACGAATATTTGTTATTAATTTGTCTTTGTATACATACAAACTAGCAACTAGTGACTAACTTAAAAAAATTAATTTAAAAAAATTATTATACCCATTTATTTAATTGTTATACTTATTTCATACAAAATAGCATATTTTTAACATTGTTGATAAGCAAGCACACAATGCATTAATATATTTACTAAAGTTACCATTTGCCAATTAAAATTAAAAACTAAACAAATTATTATTTTATACAGAATATTAATTTATAATGGAAAATATAGTTAGTGCCATATTTGAAGGTTAAAATATTGTCAGATTAAATGTTAATATCACTAAGTTATTTCATTCCAAAACATCTTTGCCACCACAAATTACTATATCAGAAGATTATTAGTGTAAATTATAAGAAATAAAAATATTATAATTTAAATTACTCATTATTTCTAGATGTTTTAACTTATTTGTAATGGCAGTATTTAGCATAACAGTGTAATTATTTACTATATTAGATTCTGAGCGAAGCGATGAATGTATTGATTCTACAATGATGTGTGTTTTTTTTTTTATTTTTTTTTTTATTTTTTTTTTATTTTTGTGTCTGTCATCACCTTTTAGGACAGTAAAAGTGCTTGGATTTTCTTCAATAGTAACTTTTCTGATAGGAAAGTGAATCTAGTTGGTACTTTGGGGGGTCAAAAGTAAAAATTTCCCAGTAGTTTTCAAAAGCGACGTGAAAAACAAAAGAAAAATTAAGGAAAAACGGGAATTTTTACGCAAAATCTGTTTTCGAGAAAATCGATTTTGGTTTTTGGTGTAACTCTAAAACAAATGACCGTAGGGACATGAAATTTTGACTGAATGTTTATATTAGCATTTTCTATACACCATACAATTTTGAAAATATTTTGACTCTTTTTGAGCTGTTTACGGCCATTGTCAGTTTTCAATTTTTTTAGTTTTTTTTTCTATAAATATCAATAAAATTTTATCTGTTGAGTAAAAAAGCTTGAAAATTTAATAGAAGGCTCCTAGGTTATTGTTTTAAAGGCAAATGAAAAAAATTAAAAATCCTTAGTCACAGTTTTTATTTATAAGCATTTAAAGTTCAAATTTTGACAAAATACGGAAAAATCACGAAAAATAGCAAATTATTTTGATGAGAATTCATAAAAATTTTTCTTTTTAAATCTAAGATTTGAAAATGTAATGTAAGATTACTCATAAGTTTGTCTACCTTTATCAAAAAAAAAATGTCTAGAAGAAACTTAAATTAAATTTTTATGAGCGTCTGAAATTTATATTTTTACAACATTTGATATTTACTCGATTTCTCATGTAACAATTTTCTTATTTTATTGTAATTAAAAAACGAATGACTGTAGATACTTGAAAATTTCACTGAATGTTTATATTAGCATTTTCTATACACCATAAAATGTTGAAAATATTTTGACTCTTTTTGAGCTGTTTACGGACGTTGTCAGTTTTCAATTTTTTTAGTTTTTTTTTCTATAAATATCAATAAATTTTTATTTGTTGGGTAAAAAAGCGTGAAAATTTAATATAAGGCTCCTGATATATCGTTCTAATAGCAGTTGAAAAATATTAAAAATACATAGGCACAATTTTTTTTTATAAGCATTTAAAGTTCAAATTTTGACAACATTTATCAAATTTATAATTTATTAATTATTTTGTGGTTAAAAATTTATAAATTTTTAACTTTTATGGCTAAGGATTGAAAATTTAAAATAAGGCTCCACGTAAATAGGTTATATATAAATTACTTTATTCACAATAATATCATCAATTAATATACTTGGTAAAATCATAGGCTGACTGACCGTTTTCGCTCAGAATCGTTTTTCTTATACAATGATATTATATCATTGAATTCAAATTTAACACCATCCATTACAGTGACCCACTTGTAACCTACTGTACAGCAGAGCGACATCCACTTATCCACCTTTTTTTTATAATTATTTGGATGAAATTATTTTTAGTTAGTATAAAAGCTAAATTACATGAAATAACATATTTAAATAGTATTGATTCTTTTAAAATAAATTAGATAATATGTTCACTTTAAAAGAGAACAGTTAAAATTATTATATTGTGGGTGAGCAAATAGAGTAGTTCATCTTTAATATTAGTATTCTAATTATTAATTACAAATTTTACATAAGTAATAAGTGGAGTAAGATTTTTTTCTATATACACTCATAAAATGTATGGATAAAACTAAAAGTAATTTTCAGTTTACTGTGAAATATAAATGTATTGACTATGGTTATCAACTAAAAACAATATAAAATATGTTTCAACTTATTTATGTATACATAATATTATACTAAATAACATAATATATAAACATATATTTGTTTTGTTTTAAGTAACAAATTATACAAAAATTACCTTTTTATGTATACCATCTATATTTGAGTTCGCTCCATCGTTCTACAAAATAAAACACCGAAAACAAGCAAACATTAAATGCAAAAAATGGGACCAATGATATTCAAAAAATAATAAAACTACATGATATAAATCGAATAATAATTGATTTAAATACAAATATTTTATTACTTTAAAGTTATAAAACATATCGCTAGCATGCAACTACTTAAATGGTAATTATTAATTAACTATTAAAATATATTTCAACAAAACTAAAACGTTAAGTTTCAATGTAAAATATATTGAGTTCAAATATAATATACTGATAGAATGGAAAATTCTAAAATTAACAAGTTATTATTTTTATTATTATTTAGCATAATATAATAATATGTAGTTGCAGCAAATTAAAACATCTACTAGTTTATTATTAAAATAAATTACAAATATGTGTAATGTCGATATCAACATCTTAAATTTGTGATTATCTCACATAATATTATATTATATAAATTAAGGAGAGCAGAGATAAAAGTAAAAATACATACAAAAATAAAATTACTACTTCGCTGTATTCAATATTTTCACTATGCATTTAAGCAGGCACTACACCCACAAGATTTTGTCTGTCATACATACCCATAACATAGCAAATCTACTTACTATATACTTATTACCGTTTAACTATAGTTAATATTAGTAAAAATGTATATATTATTGAATTTGTAGAGAATATTAACTGTGCCTGAGCAGTTTATATTTTTTAATTTGTTTTAAGTGCTTGAATAATTCATTTTTCTAAATCTATGTGACTTGTTTTAAAAGATATATATGAAAAAAAACATTGATTGGGCACAGCATAATATATTATACTCCTGAACAAATTAGATAATATGGAAATTTTCTCTAATATAAACTATAAATAAACTATAGTAAGAATCAGATAGATTTGCTGTGTTGTGTTAAGTGTATAACAGAGACAACACAAATTAATGTAGCGATCTCTTAAATATTTTATAACGTTCAACAGTACATGTTTGATGAAAGAATATAAGTAATGTTTTGACGATATGATAGAATTTATAAAAATATTTACTATGCACTTATATTTTGATATTTTACAGTATACCTATTTTAGAAGATATTCAAGTGTCAACATACCTTGTAATCATTAGTTTATAGTTAGTCCCGTTAAAAAAAAAATGTGTTTTATTCTACATAAATGTTACAAAGAAAAATAAACAATAGTAAGAATAATGATTTTTAATTAATTATATGGGTCTAATACTTGTCACGATTAGTCTTGTACCAGTTACCGATAATACATTTATATCGACTGGTTTAGTTGTCCATATTGTTTCCAAAAAATAATTCACCATATACTATATATTATATCAGTATTCATTTATAAATCATCATAGAATATTAAGTTATAGTCTGTCTCACAAAAGAAAGGTACCGTTTTGCGCATGAAGACTGAGCTATGATCTGATGCCAGACCGTTGAGCAAGGTAACCCAATGTTTCACGACAAAGAGAAATCGGTTCATGTTGTCGCCGTTTATGCACCGCTCGTGTTTACTTGATTACTTGATACCACGGCCATTATTGTTATTGCAGCTAACTGATTGTGGTGCGAGGTGAGGATGCGCAAGAATCACCGGATTTCGTCGAGGCGGTACCTTTCTTTCGTGAGACAGACTATAGATACATTTGATATTTTTCTTTTCTAAACTTATCGATTAAAACTGTTAGGTTTTTGGATATGATTAGTTTAGCCCAACAATAATTACATTTTAGGTTTGAGTATATTTATTGTTATACCTTATGATGCATGAAAAACGGTCCTTTTTGGCATGCTATAAATATCTCAAAAAGTCGATTACATGCCACAAGGTAGTACGGTGATAGTTTAATCAGTTTGAATTTAATATCTATTAGACTAACAATAATTTACTAAAATGTCCTTGTGGAAAAAATGTGAACAATTACATTAAACAAATACTTATTAAATTTAATAACTAGAATCTTTTAATTAATAACATAGGCAAACCGTGGCACACCCTGTGCCTATTTATACTACTTTTATTCGTTCTGGGGCTTTTTTTAATGTTTAAGCTATAAAATAAATAGTACTAACTTCGAATGATAACGCAGGAGGATGAGGTATGTAGAAATTTTGATAACCAGTTTAATAAAACAACCACTAATAGTGATATATCTCATTACTGCCATTCAATGTTGTGTGTATCGTGATAATATTAATTTTTATTCCAAGGTGTGTGTTTTTACTTTTCTTATAAAAAACTAAAACCTATAACTTTCAATTATTAAAAATTTGATTTTAAGTTGAGTGATATAATGATTTTATTTAATATTAAACCTACATTAGGTGTATTATCATTTATTATTTTTTTTATTTATAGGTATCTTAAAAAAAATAATAAAATATAGGTACATACTTATTTTTTTTAATAACAATCTGTTTGTTGAAACATATAAAAATGTTTTTGTGAAAGACAAGTAGGTAAAATAGAGTAGGTACTAATAACCAATATGAGGTTCTATGAATTTATATTTTGCATTAAATTTTGTCTTGATTTTTTCAGGGGAAAGGGGTTTAGCTTAGATTTGTCAAGGCCCATTTAAGAGAAGTGGCACATTTTCTTCATGGAACACCCCATACCAAATTCCTGTGCATGTCTTTGATTAATAAAACAAAAGATAAATATATACATATACTACTTTATATATTCAAAATATTGTTGCACAATATGTTATGTATTTACTACCAACAGTATCTCATATTGTAATACTCCTATTATGATTTATTCAATACTATTCAATAATAATGTGATATTATAAAATAAAATAAATTTGTTCAATGTATATAATATATTAATCGGTAAATGTTATCGTGAAACCTTATCAACCACAGTAATATATTATTTATTCCCATTATTAATTTAATTATTAGACAATCTGGTTTAATTGACACTATAAACTATACTTTAAATTATTGAATATATAAATGGAGTAAATTTATTAGGTATAAAATATTTCTTCTTATTGTTATATAACATGCTTACAAGTGCCCTTAGACAAACAAAACAAACCTGAAACCTGTTTTTTGTTAACATTTCCAAAATTGACTGCATGCGAATAAAATCAATAAAAAATTTCAATGATTATGAATACTTACATGTAAATTTGTATAATTTGCTTGTTGATCTTCAGGTACATTAGGCTTAAACTTGCCAAAACAGAAATTGCAACAACAGCAACAACAGAAACAACAGCAACATCCAGTAATTACACAAGATCCAATAATTAAAGCCTGAAAATAATAATTGAAAATTAGTGAGATGTATATCAACTGTACATACAAAAATACAAAAAAACCGATTAAAATTCAAACAAACCTTGCACCATTTTGAGGTTACAAAGAAATAAGCATTGACATTCTCCTCGCCAAATTGCTCCGCAATATATAATCCAAGGGAACCATAATTGTCATATATATTACGTTTGCTTGGATCGGTCAATATTCTATACGCCTTATTGATCTCTTTGAACTAAAAATATAAATAAATGTATTCGTACAAATCATGAGAATAAAACTTTGGTGTTAAAATATTAATACAGAATATAAGTAGCAAACCTTTTCTTCCGCTTCGGGGTTACCAGTATTCTTATCTGGATGGAATTTTAATGCAAGTTTTCGATAAGTTTTCTTAATTTCTTCCGTTTCTGCTGTTTTTGCCAAACTTAGTGTAACATAAAGAGAATCTCCAGACGTTCTAAACAAAGAAAAAACAAAAATCAGTAATATTTTGTTAAGTTGTGTCTATACTCTGCACACAATATACATGTTTCAAAGTAATAAACTTATTAAAATAGCATAGGAATATAAGATTTACATATTCTTTATTAATATAACCACATTTTTTTTTCCATTTTAGATACTGTGCAATAAATGTATTGATTTTACAATGATGTGTTTTATTATTTTTGTGACTTTTATCATATTTTAGGGTAGTAAAAATGTTTAACTTAGAAATTGGTTTCTGGTAGAAAATTGGATCTAATTGGAACTTAAGGGGTCAAAAGTAAAAAATTCACAGTATTTTTTAAAATAACCGGCAAAAATTAAAAAATAAAAATGGTAATTTATACGCAAAACCAGTTTTTGACAATATTGATTGGTATTTTTTGTATTACCCAAAAACAAATAACAGTAAATACTTGAATTTTCACAAAATGTTTATATTAGCATTATCTACATGGAATAATTTTCAAATGTTTTGACTATTTTTGAGCTATTTATAGATATTAGTTTTTTGTATTACATGTAGATAAAAATTTTTTCAAAAACCTTGAAAATGTAATACAGGGTTCCTCATAAGTCGTTCACACATATTGCCTATCAATTAAAAAATATCAAAGGATTTACAATATAAACGATAATTGATTACCATACATAACATTACTACCTAAAGAAATATTATTCAAGCACAAGATAAGTATTTTTGGATCATTCCCCAGTGATTTATAATAGCATAAAATATATTGTAAATAAACATGTATGTGCTTTTAAAAAGCTTGTATCTGTGTGGAGGTGTCCCCTCTGCAATCCCTTAATCGAGCCTCGTAACTAACAAACATATTTCAAAAAATTAATAGATCTGCATTGGAAGGGGTTAAACATATTATCTTTGTTCGGCGTGAACGTTAACATCAGTCATCACATTATTTAATTATCACTTTACAAGAGATGAATTTAATATAACACATCCTGTCTCATGAACTAAAGCTAATATTCATTTGAATGAATATAAACCAGAAAGTTAATAGGAATTAAATGTTCAAAAAAAATTTAAAAATGAGCTTAAAATTATTTTTTTTTATCTTATTTTTCAATATAATAGTTATAACAGCGGCAGATAGAAAAAATATTTTAAATACATTTTTTGATGCTTTATTGAGTGACAACAGCCATAAGAATCGATACAAAACATTGCTGCAAACAGGAATACATGATTTTTCAGTTGGATTGTTTGAGGGATCAGGTGGTCGTATTAACAAAATATCAAATATCCAACGAACTGGTAATGTCATTGTGCACCCCGGAAAAGATGAAACCTGGATAGAAATGTCTTTCATTGTGCAACATCTAGATGTGATTTGGGACAATTCAACTTGTTTTGGAATTAAATGTCAGCTTTGGGCTACTATGTTGGACAATAAATTTGATGTGAAAATGGCTGTAAAACCGATCAACTGCCTGGTATCATACAATATTAATTTAAATACCGTCGGAACAATGGAAGTGAGTGTGTCAGAACTACCTAAATATATGCCAAGTTTTTTATTTAATGGAGCATTGTACATAGTAGAAGTGTTTTTTAAAGGTCCACTAATGGAAAGTGTCAAACATCGTATAAACCATAGTGTTATACATGATTTTATAGATAAAAATCAAATAGACCAAATATGTATAGCCGTCAATGAAACAATTTACCCCAAAATAGTCTAAATGTTACGCAATCAAAAAAAAATATTTTTATTTAACTACCATTTTATTTTATTCAACAAATTAAGAAGTCAGACATACAATTATGACACTAACAAAACGTTTATTTCTTACTTCAGTAAATACTAACATTAAGATTAAAATTAAATAATCAAGTTATTTTTATTTGGTGTAGTATAATAAGCTATATTTTACTCTTTATTTGTCAATTATTTTTTAATAATTCTTAAAACTAATTACTTTTATGTTGTAAAGTTTATCAGTAAAGATAAAACTAGACTAAATTATTTTAAAATTATTTATGATTAATGTTTATTTAAGTAATATTTAAAATAAAATCAAGTATAAAACAAAAACTGTTTCTTTTAATATATAGGTACTGAAAACCATATTGTAATATGGATACCTACTATTATATAATATAATATTATGTATAGTTAACTTGGTACTACTTTTTAGTATCTACGGTCATCAGAGATGGGAAAATAAAATGACACTGTAACCAGAGTTTAGTAATGGTTATCCGATTACTACCATGTAGGTTATTGTTACATCATTGACTTGCACCAACCTATCTATTAAAATTTGTACTAAAATCAATAAAATACCTACTACTTGTGTAAGTAACTAACATGGATAATGCTAAATAGCTGAACTTTTTTTTATTTGAGAGGTTGATTAAACGAATAATGCCAGTACCTATAATATAACCTCAAATATAACGGTATATTTTGAATTTTACCTATTACCATTGATCAAATATACGTACATTGTATATTTCAATCAATGCCATTGCATTAAGATATTTTACAAATATACCCAGATGCTCAACTATATTATCAAAATGTTGGCACTCGTCGCCAATCATCAAATGATGTGTAAATGTTTACAAGTGAAACATGAGTGATGGACACGTTTCTTTTGAATTTATTATTTTATTTATAATAATACATCGTAACCATATGTAGATAAATAATACTATGTAGCTGGACTCACACTACATAGTGCCATTTAAAATTGATTCAACTTGTTAACATATGCGTTACCTAGATTTTAACCTAAGTTTTAAATATGTATATGACACACGATAACGATACAGTGAACCTGCTTAGTGTTACATAAGCACGTCTCAAAGGTTAATAATAATATAGTTGTAGGTAAATATAAATAGGTACCAAGGGTCCTAGGGCAATCAGGATAATGGCGATTGCGTGCAACAGATTTTGTATTGGTTAGTGGGTATATTATTGGTGGAGAGGGGCGGGGGCGGGGGGTATCGCAATACTCCTTTTGCAAAAACACTTTAGGGATGTACCTCGCTGTTTCCCTCCGTTTTAACACACATTTAACAGGCCAATTGAACACCATCAGCTGAACAGATTTATGGACCTGGGTAGAATAAAAACTCTGACATAAACAACCATACGCCACTAGCCAATTTCATAACACGTATCCGTCGACCACGGGCAGCTGTAAGTCGAAACGCATTGTCGTGTGCCATGGTTTTTGCAAAATCAATACCAAGCGGCCGTTTATCGCAAACATTTATCTAGTGGGCTGTACGCCACACACCCGGCAAATATAATATCATGGGTACGCCGTTCGCAATGTTATTTTACAATTATTGTTATTATAATATACTCACGACAACTTCCTCTTGTCCATTTCGACGGTGGTGGATTGCACGGGCGGTACGGTCGTCGATGAATGGTAGCGAAAAAACGAAAACTGCGAAACGCCTTATCAATACGTTCGTGGACCCGTAAGCGGTAGCTGCCAGATGGACGAGGATACTGTCGCTAACGTTGTTGTCGAATTTTCCGGTATCACGTACGACAGTCCATAGTGAGGTTTCGGGCGTGTGCGCGCGCGCGAGTAGCAGATTACAATTAATACAAATTGTTAGAAGACTTAAAGTCAGCAAACGACGACGAGATGCTTTGCCGCGGCGAAAGTAAAGATGACGTTAAGACGATACTTACGAATATTAATTACTAGTGATACTAACACGACAAAATAACTGATGTATCATATTACTATTATTATCGTACGTAAACGTAGGAATACTTTATACAATATGATGTGTTTTTACTACTATATTTATCAATATAATAAATATCATTACAGTACTATAATTTATAATATAACACCTATAGGTATATTATACTTTATCTACTGGAATTGATCGCGATTCGCGACGTTGGGCGATGGCGGCCGGCGGGTGGTCGCGTTTTTCTAAAGTTGCGCAAGCGCGCCAAAACAGTGTGACCGACATCCTCGATTCGCCTGATACCTGCTACTCGCTCACCACACACTGCACGCACTGATATGTAATAATTTTAAATAGATCATTGGTGAGCCGATCGGCAAACCGTCGCATATTTAGTGTTTACCTGTTGGTTCATATTTATCATAGACCATGAGTCATGACAAATTTAATTTAATTTATATATTATTATATATTATTTTTATATTAAGGGGATTCGATACAATGATTTTCTGTTTTTATCTAACACACGCGCGACATAGTATTTTAGACGCGTTTTTTGCCAAACATTCCAATTGATTTATTGAAGCGATAAGAATTCTGAAAACAGATTTGAATTTGTCGTCAAATCTACTTGAAATCGACTTTCCCGCATATTTGATATTATCCCCCAATATCCTAAAAATGTCACATTAAAAAAAAGTATTTAAAAATGTTCGTATTTTAATTTTTGGAGAAGTTAAAATCAAAAATGCGGGAAAGTCGTTTTCAAGTAGACTTGACGATAAATACAAATCTGTTTTTAGAATTCTTATCGCTTCATTAGATCGATTGGTATGTTTGGCACAAAACACATCTAAAATCCTATGTCGCGTGTTTGTTAGACAAAAACAGAAAATCACGGTATCGAATCCCCTTAATATTATTTTCATGTACTCATGTCATAGACCTTATACTCATATGGTGGTAGCATGATAGTATTAAATTTATAATGGGTGGTAGTTCCCGCCAGTTGCATGTTTTGGATTTTTTCAAGGGGGGGATATACAATTAGACATTCAGTATACAAATATTATATTTATATTATTATATATAGGTACATGTTATTATGACTCCCCATTCCTCCCCCTGTAGATACACCACTAATCCCCGCGGTCAACGTGTGTTCTTCCACAATTCTGCTCAGTGGCGCATTTAGGAGGGCGAAGGGCCACCAGTGGCAAATTCTTATCAGTTTTAGAGGCGGCAATTTTGTTGAGTGTATTATTTTTTTTTTTTAACACAAAATTTGTAATATTGATTAACAATATTATGTAATATAGTATGACATTGTATAACATTTTTTGATTAATCAATGATTTTGTGATAACGGATTATCGCACAGATTTCTATATAATACAACTATAATAGTATATAGCACGAACTAAAATATAATATATTATATCTTAGTCCGTGGTAAATAGTAGTATAGAGGTCTGTGTCGTATCCACGGTAATGTCACCAAAAACTATTCCCGGGCCGAGCTTTCAAAAATATTACCGGGCCTGTAAATTATCAGCCTGTGCAGACTTCTATTATCTACCTAGGTATTGTTCTATGGTATTACCTATAGTGCGTGTATAAAACATACATACTTGATATCTGTATCTGTGGTAGCTAGGGTGCGATGCCCCACTAAACCCCCCTATCAAAAAAAGAACATGTGATTAGATAGGTACTTATTGGCTACTATACAATTTATTTTATTTAATATAATATACGTTTTTATATTACATAATAATATTATATTTATGTAAATATTGTGTGAATATTGCTACTTCTATATTTAATATTATGTATTTATGTAAACAGTGAACCTGTATTCATAATTATTCATACCAACTGCGTCTGTAGGTACATAATAATATGGTATTATATAAATTTATATACAACAAAAAATAATGACTACGCATATATTATATATATAAGTCCAATGTCTAAAACAGTAAGTAATAAGTTATAGACAAATATTTTAAAGCTTCGACTATTTAGACAAATTTAATCACTTTTAAATAGAGCACAAATTGTTGTTTGAATATTTATCTCTGTTGTTCTCCACTATAAGCGGATAAGGTAATTAAATAAATTATTATATACCAATATATACCTACCTATAATTACTGGCAGACTAAATGTTGCGTGAAGTAATTTACCTACCTATATATTAATAAAGCGGTTCCTGTCGGTCATTTTCTGTCTTTTATCGGTATCGGTTCCGAATTCCGATACTGGTTCTCCAAAAATAAAATAACGGTTCCGGTTCTTAATAATTTTAAAGGTTCCGGTTCCAGAACCTGTTCTTTTAGGTTCGGTCCAGTCCCTGAATAGAACACGTCTATAATCCTATATAATTGCGTGTGTGTTAGACAGAGGCAGCAAATGACTGACTGGAACCGGCAACCGCCACAATGATTATCTTTGAACTATAGTTACTAGTGATTCTGAATCCGCAACTAAAAGCTATACAATAAATGTCCTTGTACAATATGACGATAATATATGGACATAATATGGTTACTGGTTACAAATTGTATAGTACCTATAAATGTATAATTGAGAAACAATTTTGTAATCGCAGCTGTGAAAATATTCATATTATAAGATAGATATATTATATATTAGGTATATACAATGTAGTAAGTATTTATATATGTATGCATATTTATATTTTATACCTTTATACCTATTTAGGTACCAGGTATTATACTAAACGTGCCTATAACGTTATCTATTGTCTGTTATACTTATACTTTTATAGGTGGGTAGTACACACTAATAGTTAATACCATTGATTAAATGTACATATATAGGTATACGTGTATTTAATCAATGCTAATAGAGTAATACGACTATACTAATATAATATATATTACATATTAGTATATTACATAATAACTACATTAAATATTACATATTTTAATATTTATATAATAATCATACTAGCTACTATTCATTATGTTTAAATAATAAGATAATTTGTTTGTCTATAGAAGCGATACAATAAAATAAGTTATTAAGTAAATTTAGGCTCTTATTAGTAACACAGTATAACATGCTAATATATTGAATATTTTATACTATAGATAATATTATATTATGGTTATACCAACTAAATAACCCAGGTTCGCCCGTGTGCAGTTTTTTTGTGTTATAACTTGTTTTTAACAATTTTTATATTACAGGTAGAGATTGCCTTTAGAAAGTTTAGATTATTACCATTATTAATATTAGTATTATTATTATATTTTATTTGATCATCTTGTTTTATAACAAACTACTTACTTTCTAAACTTTTCTGATATCTTTAAAAACGATCTCTAAAAATTTCAGATCGATCAAGTAGATTTTTTAATACCTACCTACAAGGTGTTCCGTGAGGATATACCCATGGGTATATAATGCATTGGCCATTACCATCTATACCCGATTCCCCATGTGTTTTGGGTAGAGTAACTGGAGCCATATGCACAAATAGGGGGGCTTAAGGGGCCAAGCACCCAAAAAATGTCCATAGCCCTCGCAGACATTTCCTACACTTTGTTTTAAGCTAATATTATCAAAGTAAGGCCCCCCAAATCCCAAACTCTATTTGCGCCTATGACCGGAGCACAATTTTGGGCGTGTGCATACATACGCGTTCGATTTACGTGAGTAGTGTGTACCTATACAGTTGATTTACCGTGCGTCCCCACGTGTGCATATAGGTGAGAAACTATATTATATTATAATATACATATTAATTTTAAGCTTTTATCTCACAAAATTAGTAGGATTTTAGTTTAAATGTTCTTTCTTTAAAAATTGTGTTAAGTCTATTTTAAGTAATATTAACATTTAAATACATTACAAATAAATATAATTGATTAACAATATAAATTTCCAATATTTAATTTATATACATACTATTCAATATTTTTGAATCTATAGAAAAAAAAATCCCCAAAGCTATACCGTACTGTGGGGCCTAGCTGTCAAAGTTAATAATTAATAATAATAAAAATATATAAAATTTGAATGATAATTATTATATTATTATAATATTGATAAATAGGTACACACTATTTTATTATATGATATTGCTATATAAATATTTATTTATCAACGGATAGGAATACCCTTTGGTGATAAAAACTAAAAGTACAGTAAGTTGAATCTCAATTTGACAAATATTATACTGAAATTAAATAATATTATATTATAAATGAGTTAATATTTTTAAAATTAATCGTATTCCTGTCTATGAATCTTAACATCTTAAATGATTTTTTAACTAAAGTATTAATATTTTATATACTACAATTATCAATTTTATTATATATTAAAGTCATAACTAATAAGTAATAACTTTATCTAGACAAAAATAATAATAAACCGCAATTATTTACATTTAGTGTGAGGTAATTTCGACGGCTATATAAGTATAACAAATTTGTTTAGATTTTACTGTAAAATTAAAGTATCATTTAATAGTCAATCATATAATATAGCCCACCCCAAAAATTATTTCTATATACCTAAGCCACTGGAGTAAATTGACTTCTTATACAGTTTAAAGTTAAGATTATTATTTAGGCAATATAATGGGCTTTATATTATATTTTAATTTTAAAGCGAGTTATGAGTATATTTTATGATGTTCAATATATGGGATTTTGGATTTTATTTCCGGGGATTTTTTTTCTGATTACGTACCATATTTTTATGTTTTTGTGAGTGATTTAAAAAACCTTAATTCTGAACTTTCAACTAAGATTAATGTGGCAATGCGTTAATACATATTAACAATTGTTTTGAAACCAATGATAATTCTAATAACATATAATTTTTTAATTCAATGACAAAAACTCAATAAGAATAATAGAATTTTTACTAGAAATTGAAATAATTGAATAATATTTTGAAATTAAATTTTAATTTAAATAATCTAATAAATATATTAGAACAAGTAACTGGGAAAAAAGCCATATGAGCAATGAATAAACAGATTGGTTGTTTAAATCAAAATATTAAATAATTAGAACAGCACTCAAAATAAATGGACATAGGTTTTGAAGAATTGAAACAAAAAATAGAATTAAGAAACAACAATCATAGGAAAATAATAGATCAATGAAACAAAGAAGTTAAACAAATAACATATTATATACAAAATAAATATTTGGGAAAAATTGTTGATAAAAACGATTATTTTAACGAATACGTATACAACTGTAACAGACAGTAACTGTATACAACTGAACGATAGAAAATACTCTGATGACAAAAAGGATTACTCCAGAGATAGAAACAACTATGACAACAATTACTAAATTCTCCCACCCACGATTTTCAGAGTATAACAATAGAGACTTAAGTACACAGTTAAAATATGATAGGCAAAACAAAGATTAATGGCTAAATAGAGATAACAGCCTGCAGATAGTTCGAATTTCAGGTACAGAAAATCGACCACAGATTATGATAGACAAAATTACTGACAGATATGTCATGTATCAAAAGTCAAAAGAGAGACAGTTACAATAAAGATACGGAAAGAGTAATCTGTTACAGGAGCATTAAAACAGGGCATCCTAGCAATCATTATCCTAACAATTTCTTGTGAATATTCAAAAAACGAGTAGAACCTGAGTCAAGAGGGAAATCGGAATATCTTGCTCGGGAATATAATAATACAAATTATAATCAAAATAATTCGAAATATAATAAACATAAAGAGATTAGAAAAATAAATTATATATTATCTTTCGTAGAAAAATGGTATAAAACGCAAAATTTAAACAAACTAACCATGGTCAATAATAATTATAACAATGAAAAGGAAGTCGAAAACTTATTCAAACAAAGTAGTTTTTGTCACGCCTGCACCGAAAATTTAGTTTTCGATGGCGGTTGAAGCGTTGGAAATCTTTTTCCGTCCAGCGGGTGGTAAAGTATAATTTCCCGAAAGTGCTGGACATATCCCCTGAACAACCAGACACTGAAATCTATATCATGGTGGCACGGTCCTTACAAAACATAAGTTTGAAGTTAGGAAATCTTATAATAGTCATGTTATAATCTCCCTGCATGACGCGTAAACATTTTTCTTTCATGACACGGTTTTATTGTAGAATAATCTGGTTAGTTTTGTTGCATAGATCCCTGTATAGTGCATTACCTTTGCCGTGATCGATGAATGCAGAGGTGTGACAAAAAATAGTATGTGTGCCGTGTGGCTCGTGCGGGAAGGCAATTATTTCAGACTGTGTGAGCCCGTGACTGAAATTGCTCACTTTCGGCCCTTGCCGAACACAATATACTATCAAACCCGCGACTGAAATTGCCTTCCCGCACGAGCCACACATACTATTTTTTGTCACGCCTCTGTATTCATCGATCACGGCAAAAGTAATGCAGGGATCTATGCAACAACTAGTCCATAATTCTACAACAATATTTCAGGAAAGAAACGATTTGGTTTTATTTATTTTAAACGTCACGCATGTAGGTTATAATATGAATATAAGATGTAACCAAAAGTATATGTTTTGTAAGGACCATGGTATAGATTTCAGTGTCTGGTTGTGCAGGGGATACGAGCGTGATACGTGCGCCTAGCACTTTTTGGGATTTCCACTTTACCGACCGGTACTATCTGGAATTCCCACTTTATCACCAGCTGGACGGAAAAAGAACGCTTTCCAACGCTTCAACCGCTATCGAAAACCAAACTTTCAGTGCAGGCGTGACAAAAAATACATTTCAACTCTTACTTATTGTTACTACTTACTCTTAGTAATAATATGACCTAACAAATTCCACACGTGATTACTCAGAAAGCCCCAGTAAACATTTTTTTGCTACCTACTAATCCACCTTATAAATCCACCTTGCTACTAATATTGAAATCAGCCACTGTGTTAGCCAATGTTTCTCTATGTCATAAGGAATCACCTTACAATTTAAAAACGATATTAATAGACAAAGATTAAAACATTGATGATAAGGTTTTTTATTAATATACTATTTATTTTTACTAAATTCTAAAAGATTAAAAAACATTTTCTCCTAATTATATAATATTAGTAGCTGTTATTTACCTATTAGTTATTATATTATGTCAATACCAACGTGAGACATACCGCAATACCGGTCAGATCCCAATGGTACTTAGACTAAGAGGCTAGGGACTTATAGGAGTTTGCATGTTTTTCAATAATCATTCAAAACATAGCTAAGTAATATAGAAATTTGTTTCATAGTACTAGAAGTTTAAAGCAATCAGTTTTATTTTGCATATTTTGCATATTCAGTTGTTTTTCCCTATAAGAGCATATTTTGTTGTATTTTTATTTGAAGTGCATATTTCACATATTTTATTTAAACAAATTTAAAAATAACAGAGAAAAATATTTTATACATAGGTAGTGGTACCTACTATAGAATATATTTTAATATATGAATTTTCTAGAAATTGGATAAAAATAGATTAAAATGATTAAATAATCGCTATACCGTGTATTTTCCCAATTATTTGTGTGTTGTGAAATTGGTCGATAAGGAATACGCCGAATACGGCCAGTTGATGTCAATTCGTCTATTCATATCGTATGTGTGTTTTTCTTGCGTAGTTGCGTCTTGTGTGAATAAAAGTTTAAAATTAAAGATAAAAATGCCTAAAGTAAAGGCAAATACATCTAGTCGCCTACAGTCGTATGCTTCAGAATTCGGTAGTTCAGTGTTTTTAGTTGATCACTCAGTGCTGTTTTGTAAAATTATGAAGTCATAAAAAATATTATAAACAAGTTAGATGAAAATGACGCGAGCAGCATCAAAAAAGCTAAAGATATTTTTAACAACCCAGATTTGAAAGCAAACTTAGCATTTATTTCTTCAAACTATAGTTTTCTTTCAACTTATATTACACGTTTGGAAAAACAACACATGATGCTTTCTGAGTCTATTTCCGTCGTAAAAATTGTTAAAGAAAAATTGCTAAGTCCACAAGAAGAAAAAGGAAAAGCTATTTACAAAAAATCGAAAAACGTACTGTCAAAAAATAAAGGATTTGAAATTATTGAACAAATTTCAAATATTTTAGAAGGCATAGACAATTTTATGGAAAATCTTGAAGACTTAAATGTAAACGACTTAAAGTATTCTATAAATTCGCCGCAGTAACTTCTGTTGATGTCGAGCGTTCGTTTTCGAGATACAAAAATGTATTGGCGAACAATCGCCGCTCATTCACTTTTGAAAATATAAGAAAAATTTTAGTGACACAATGCAATTCATTTGGGTAAGATTTATAAAAATATTAAATTATAAAAACAATATGCATTTATATTTGAAATGTTTGTTTTTTTCTGTTACAGGCAAGTTTAAATAAGAAGCAATCAAAATAATAATTAATAATATATAACTATATAAGTTTGTAATATTTTAATGTTTTTTTTCGAAAATTAAAAAATTTTAAGAGCATATATGATCATTTTTAAGTGCATAAATGCATGCATATTTTAAGGTTTTATAGGGCATGAAGTCCCTAGCCTTAGTACTTACAACACACAGCACACCGTAAGATGTCGACCTACCACAGCACATACTCCTCTATTCATCCAGGCCCGTAGGGCCGTAGCCAGACTAAATTTTCAGGTGAGACAAACCAAATTTTAGGAGGGGGGGCAATGATTAGGTCCAGGAAGGAAATGCCCTAACTAAAAAAACTTAAAATACTTTTAACTTATAACTTATTAACTTTTCGTTAAAAATTAGATTTCTATACAAAACAATCTGTATAATATATGATATATATCCATTCTTAGAACAATATTCTGCTATACAACATGAAATATATAAAATGCATATTATGTTATATAATTTAAAAATTATAAAACTAACTAAAATAACGATAGTAAAATAGGTAAACATTTTTTAAAATTTATTATAATTTGTATTTATTTCATTGCTAATAATTATAATATTAAGATAAATATAATATTATGACTGTTATGAATAATATATTTTTAACAGTAAAATATTTAAATATGTATATACCCAATCACAGTTTTAGTTTACATAAAAACGATTATAAATTATAATAACTAATCGGGCAAATGAATATGAAACACTTAATAAATATTAGTCATCAAATAATTGGCTTATTGTACTGCACACATTCGTCATTCTTTATAAATGTATGATATAAGTAGGTAGGTATGTAAATATGTAATAAGTGATGTAGAACTGATGATAAGTGATAACCTTATATATTTATAAAGTAGGTATAGGTACAGATATCTATATAGTACAATATAGTTAGTATAGATATTTGTGGGTAGGTACTAGCGGTACCTTGAAATATTCTTTGTCGAATTACATCTCGTCATCTATGCATCATAAAATTGAAATAATATATATTCCAATAAATTATAACTATAATTTGATTCGTTCAATTTCCTTTAAGAGGCTTAACATAAATAATACAAAAGTGGGTAAGTGGATGTCGCTCTACTGTACAGTAAATTACAAGAAGGTCCCGTGGCGCAACCAGAATTTTTTCAAGGGGGAGGGGGCGTTCATACTTGTTAGAACTTAGAACATTACAGACATTTTAAACACGGACTAGGAAAAAAATCTGATATCTATAATCTATATACATATACAATATATACATGCGTACAATACATTTTTCGTAAATTATAAATCAATGTTTAATAATATTTTAGAATTTGAGAAAATACATAGGTTAGGTTATTATTTATTATTTTTGTAATTCCAAAAAAAGTTAAAATAATTCATAACATAAAATCTAAACGACGGTTCGAATTAGCTAGGTAACGCGTATTTATAATTCAGATGTTATAGCCACGATAAATAATTAATTACTATCTTTAATCGTGGTTATACCTACTGACGTTGAAATGAATATTTAAAGCAGCTAAAGTGGCCATAGAAATAAAATAAAAATATTTGACACTTAAAAAAAAACAAATGAATAAACTATTTTTACATACATAAGTACCTAGTACTATATATTAGCCAGTACCTGGTATACAAAATCAATTTTATTTTGATACTGATGGTCGATACTTGATTAATTAAGATTATGCATACCAATATTTATATATAAGTTACCCTATGAAGAGGTGTTACCATTGGATTTCTTCCTCAACACGATTCATGTTACTTTTATCTGTTTTTTTTCTCTATCTATTTTGCTTATTGTAATTATTGTGTACAAATTGTAAATTGTCTTTCTTAATAAAAAAAAAAAAAGTTACCCCAAACCCAACTAAATATAATATAATACAAACTAAATGCAGCTGATGATGTCAATAATAATTTAATTTTAATTTTTGCCTATGCTGTTTTATATCTGCCACCGCCCACCGTACTTACGTCCACCATATTTTATAAAAAATACCGATTTACATATTGTACGAAAAGATTTTTCGACTTCATCCAGTGGCGAAGATTTAAAAGAATTTGTTTTGAATGCTGAGTTAGAATGGCAAGAATTAGTTAAACATTGTCCTACAAGGTGGTTGTCAGCTGGCCCAGCGATCCAAAAAATTCTCAAGTTTTATCCTGCCTTGATATCTTATTTTATTTCTCTTGGCGAAGACTGTCCAAAACAAATAAAAAAACTTTTATAGAAATTGAACATTTATTTAAAAACCAAGTATTTACTTACATTTTTGTGCCAATGTTACTATTTTGTTTGAAAAAGCAAGTAAATTACTTCAAAAGTCTGAGACGAGTTCCCCCGAGATATTTTATATTATGGATGAGTTAAAAACTAATATTTCAACTCGTATAAATGAACAGTTTTATGGCTCAAATTTCATCACATGTAAGAATAAATTATCAGTATCTAACATAAATACTATAAAAAAAGACTTTGATATGTTCTACAACACTGCATTAACATATTTATCTAATCATTTTGATTATGAATCTTCGCCACTAAAATTTTTGAAACCACTTTGCTTAAAATCAAATTTGTTACTTTATCAAGATATTGCAAAATAATTGAAGTATTTGGACTATTTGATGTAATTTCTTTAGATGAAATATTTGAAGAATTTACAATTATCAAGCATACTAAACCAACTGTTTGCTTAAAAAATAATTAAACTCTTTATGAAAAATTGTTATAACACTTTTATCAATTCAGAAATTAAAAAAATTTGGAATATTATTAGAATTTATTCTAAGTATTCCACCATCTAATTCTCATGTAGAGAGGGTTTTTTCGATGATAAAACTAAAATGGACAGATATGTTAGAAATCGTTGTTTAGTGGACTTAATAAAAAACGAATTAATGATAACACTAAATATATTGCCTTCCACAAATAGTTCCTGTACTGATTTCGTGAACTTAGTGAAAGATGATACAGCTTTTTTGAATGCCGTGAAGAGCCAGAAAAAATACAATTGGAAATATGAATAATTTACAATTTATAATTTATAATACTTTTTTTGTTAAAAATTCCGTCTAAAATATTATATTATTATTATTATTTTATTAAACATTATGTTTATTATACAATTTATAATAATAAAGTATATACATATAGAGAGCAAATATATCCGTATTATGTACTTACATCTTATATTATAATATGTTATGCCAGAAATGATTGCCTTTATAATAATATATTAAAACCTGAAAAAAATGTTCTCGTATTGGAAAAAAGTCCCGATTTTTTTAACTGGATAGTTGGGAACCCTGTGTAGGGGCCGATTTTAAAATTTCCCGGTGGGCCATATTATGAACTATGCTTCCATGATATTTTTCAATAAATAAAATCAATCATTTTAACAGCAGGCTGTGTCGGTCGTTTTATACTTTCCCAGTGCGTGATCACACTGCTATCGTGGCCGAACAGCTGTGCTGTGAAAAATAATGATACGTACATGGGTACCCTCCACCCCGCCGATCATCACCACCACAACAATGTCACTATTTTTTTAATACTCACTACTACAACAAACTGTCTACCACCTCCTACCGCTCGCAGATAACTACGTTTATTTTACGTTGCGTAGTTAAAAGTTGTATGGGTACTATACCTACGCTCAACGCTGATTGCCAAGTGCCCAAGTGGTCACTGGTCGAACTGGACAGTTGTCAGTACTCAGTACTCAGTGGAGAGTATGTCAGTGACGAACGACGAACGACGTTGACGGAAATAACATTCCACTGCGCAGCTCCGCGGACAGCACGCATAACAAACATAATATATTTATGTGTACAATGTTCATAATTTAATACACACGCACATTGGTATACAACAGAACAGACTATTATCATATTTATTGCATAATCGTGTCGTGATCGTTATTATTCTAATTCGTGTTTACTGCGACGCACGCAGTCTATTGTTTTCGTATCAAACTTGCATTTCACCTGCCTACGAAAAAGTACAACAAATTGTGTTTCAGTTGGACGCGAGTAAGTGACAAGTGTTCTTCGTCTCGCTGTTGTTTAATTTTTACGCTTTTTACTCGTAGCAAACAAAAATATCATTGAGTTACGGGCACGCTATAGTGTTTTGATGTGTGGGTGTTAACTGTTGACACAATTCCGCAGGTCGTATTGGCGCGTGCAGTCGAGTTCCTATCCTAATTGTCGCTGGTCACGCGCATTGCAACGCGATCATGGCGACCAGGAAGAAGGTTTTACTGAAAGTGATCATATTGGGTGATTCGAGCGTGGGTAAGACGTCGCTGATGAACCAGTACGTCAACAAAAAGTTCACCAACCAGTACAAGGCAACCATCGGCGCCGATTTTCTGACCAAAGAGGTGATGGTCGACGATCGGATCGTCACAATGCAGGTGAGCAAGCATACCCGTCACCCGGTCCGATTCCTTTGTGGCTTTGTGCACGTCGGCCACCAAGGTCAATGGACGTCGGCCGTCGGGTAGATTGATTGCGACGTCGACAACTTAACCGTAGCTACGTCGTCGTTGTTATCATTGATAAGACATAATATTATTAATTTTTGGTTTCGGCCATGACTATAGTTAATTCCATAATCGTGGTTTCCGCCTAGAACGCATTATATATTTTTATCCGATATCGATAAATTATAAAACGTAATAATTGATTTTATTATGATTTATGAATTATTGCCTTTTGGTATAATTGTTTTACGTTTATAATTTATATTTTATACTAGATAATAATATATATAAGAACTATGCGTTCGGTGGCCCACAGTAGTAATGTTATATTAAAGATTTAAGACACCTACTGTAAAATCTGGGATCAATTCATTCTAGTCTAGTTCCCCAACAACACATCCCGTCTCACTTGTTTCAATACCATTTTTGCTCGACAGATACCTAAATTATTATTATGCATGAACTTATGTCACAAATAAATCCATCTGTTCTACCTATGCTGATACTTTTTTTCCTATAATCAAAGTAAAGATTGAACTAGATATCGATTGATTTCTAAATAATTAATTATTATGGCATATTAATATCTATGAAGACACACAGTTGATATAAACACAATTTTAATACTCTCATATTGTTTACTCAAATTTACCCATTCTGTAATAGGTAGATAATGAATCAATATATAACAACAATTCAAAGACGACATGAAAGTAATATTTCCTGGAAAAAATATAACTAATTGACAAAATTATGTAATAATACAAATTAAAATTATTAATTTTTTGAATTGATTTATATATTCAGAGTGATTCTTTTAATACTAAACCGACATTATCATCATTCATTTTCGTTCTTAGGTAGGTACTAGAGACCGGTCAATTATTCCCACTACGCCACGGTGCATTTTTTAGTTCATTATTGTAGCGCTATAGAAAAGTTAATAATATAAATCCAAATTCATTTACGGTAGCCCGCGGCTGTATGGCTTCCTAGGAATGATATGGTGCGGCAGCCAGCGGCCTAAAAATTATTATACGTAATTATTTTTACGCGACCGCCTAATAAGTGGAAAAATGGCAAGTCTTGCTCTTAACAAACTGCTTGAAATTTGGTGTATGATTTGTGAAAACTATATTTGTGCAATTTATTATCGGTTTTTACTTTTATTCCTTGTACGCAGGCCGGACGAAATTGGTCATTGGTTACCGCTGGCCTTAGGGTTTATGCCTAACCGTATACTCTTAAGATCTTTATAAAAATCATGTATAGTCTGTGTATAATACTCTCAATGAATTTGTGAAAAAGATAGTAATTGTTTTTGTAGTGGGTGATTTATGTCTTTATTGAAAACCAATAAAAATGTATTCAAATAATATTAAATATATTTATACATTTATTCAATGAAATATACGATTTGTTTATCATTAATACTCCCTTAATTATACCAAGGTCATGGTCTGGAACTTAATGTAGGCAATGGCATATTATGCATAGGCCCAACTAGGAACATTTTTCTGGGAAAGTTGAATTGTATCAGCAGCATAGACCCTGATAATTAATATTTTAAACTAAAATATGATTAAAAAACTGGAGAGGCTAAGCCAAAAATGATTTAAATCAAAATTATAATTTACAATCATCTTTTGTTTTGTTTTTTTTTATTTTATAATGTTTATCCCTAGATTTTGCCAATGAAACTATACTTGGTACTCACTGTATAATATGAATACTATTATTCATTATACTTTTTTGTTATTATGGATTATAATAGATATGGGATACAGCCGGTCAAGAACGTTTCCAGTCATTAGGAGTGGCATTTTATCGTGGTGCTGATTGTTGTGTATTAGTATTTGATGTAACATCACCAGGATCTTTCAAATCTTTGGATGGATGGCGGGATGAGTTTCTAATACAAGCATCACCATCAGATCCTGATCATTTCCCTTTTGTGGTCCTAGGCAACAAAGTCGATTTAGATAATCGAGCTGTAAGATAATTTTATCATTTCTAATATATTATAATTATTAATGTTATACATATGTATAGGTGTCCACTAAAAGGGCTCAGCAATGGTGCCAGAGCAAGAATGGTTTACCATACTTTGAAACATCTGCTAAGGAAGCAGTCAATGTTGAACAAGCTTTCAAAACGATAGCACGAAATGCATTAGCTCAAGAATCAGATGTAGAGCTATATAATGAATTTCCAGATCAAATAAAGTTGGACGGCGGTTCTACAGACAACAGATCCTCGGGCAGTGATAATTGTGCTTGCTAATGATAATCAATTATTACATTTCCTGGAATATTGCTGTCTATTATCAACAAACATACTCCTTGGCTGAGTTTCTAACAAGATTCAAAGTTATTATCTTGAGTATATTATATGTATAAATTAATGAAAAAAGAACATTATATAAACGTGGAGATAGTCTATTATTTAATATTTGAATTTAAGTTATAAATATATATTTCATTTGTTTCTACTTATATGTATGGTCACATTATACCCTAATATTATTTTTATTATTCTTATTATTATTACTTTTCATTAATTTGTCAACAGAATGTTGAGTATTTTGTTGTACTTATAAAATATCTAGCTTATTTACAAATACTTTAGAATAAAACATACATATTATAATATATTAATATGTATGTTTATTTTCAGTATAAATATTGATACATATTTTTATTCCTTCATTTAGTATAAATTTTTACTCATGAAATAAATTTTTTTTTTCTGTGTATGTATAGAATTTATATCTGAACAAAACCAATTTGCTTAGTAATAACTACATTTTATACCTACTAAAAACAAATTTTTTTAATATTATCTCAAATTTTATTCCTTATTTATCTTAACAAGTAAACTTCGTTAGTCTTGCTATAATATTATATTAATGTTAGCAATAATCGACCAAATTGTTTTTATCTGTACATAAACCTGTTCTACCTTGTTATTCTATCTGTAAATGAATTACGAAATGCTAACAATCAATAGTTAAACTCTCAACAGTAATTGTCAAGAGGACGTGCTACCCGCATGTGTTTTCTCTGTCTTACAAATGTACAACAGCCAAAAATTGTTTTGCAGGTAACAACTTTAATGTCTCTATTTTATGCTATTTTATGCGTTTGTAATGATAGAGACAATGCATGCAAATGTACCATGCTCTTAATAGAAAACTAATTATTGAACAAGTGTATTTTATATATATTATTATATTTAATACTATAATACTATAATAATATTATATTATCTATAAACCTATATAAATAAGAAAAAATGATGCAGATATTATAGTACTGAACTCTTGATATTTACATTATTAATTAATTTAATAATTTAATTTCAAGGGGATGTGCTACCCGCATGTGTTGTCTCCGTCTGACCAATGTACAACATAGCCAAAAACTGTTTTCCACGCAACTACTTTACTCCCTTTGTATTTATAGTAGAAATACCAAAATTTCACAACGCATAGGGAAAAACATTATCTGTAACTTAGCGTTTCAATTTTTTTGATAACACTAACCAATCTTTCTTAACAATTAAAAGAGAAAACCTAATGTTCTCAATATGATAACTTTAATTGAAAACGCTACATCACAGACAAAGTTCTTCCCTATGTGTTGTGGAATTTTGGTAATTCTACTATAAATACAAAGGGAGTAAAGTAGTTGCGTGGAAAACAGTTTTTAGCTATGTTGTACATTGGTCAGACGGAGACAACACATGCGGGTAGCACATCCTCTTGAAATTAAATTATTAAATTAATTAATAATGTAAATATCAAGAGTTCAATACTATAATATCTGCATCATTTTTTCTTATTTATATAGGTTTATAGATAATATAATAGTATTATAGTATTAACTATAATAATATATTATATAAAATACACTTGTTCAATAATTAGTTTTCTATTAAGAGCATGGTACATTTGCATGCATTGTCTCTATCTTTACAAACGCATAAAATAGCAAATTGTACATTCTTAATAATATATTTAACTCTATTATGTTTGATATAAGAGCAAATTAACCTATTATAGAATATCTAATGAATTTTAATTTTGAAGCAAGTTATGAGTATTTTAAAATTGTAAATTGCTTATACATTTTAAAATACTCATAGCGCGCTTTAAAATTAAAATATTAAAAAAAACCTAAGAGATCTACTAGATAATATATCTTACTTCTTAACTTGATAATAGGTAAATTTGCTCCAATATTAATCTTATTTTAACAGAGTTAAATGGATTATTTAAAACATGCAATTTGCAATATTTTACGTTAGTAAGACAAAACGCACTCGAGTGTAGTGTCCTCTTCGTCTATTTCAATTCTATAGAGCTTCAGAAAATTGAATATAACAAAAAACAACAAATCTAGTAAAACATAAAATGTGCTTATTTCATTATTGTTATTTTTCGGAAATGGAAAGTTAACTTTGTATAAACTATATAAGTCTGTATACCCACTGATGTATTTCGGCTTGTTTTCCATTATTTATTTCATGTAATAACTAATAGATCTATTTTGTCGTGAATCACGTACTCAGATATAAGTACTAGTATAATAAATATACTTATACAATTTTAGGTCCGGCGTCTACGCATAGATACATTCAACATTTGTATGTTGTTGTTACATTAATTATACATTTATTGTTGTATATATGATATATCTATGGGTCTATGCCATGATTGCCCCATGGTCCCTTTAGACATACCTAACCTAACCGGCGGAGATGGGTGGTGCGGTCACGGCAAACTACATTACAGTCATGCACTATAATGAATCAACATGTTGAAATCGAAAACGAGACTACTGACTATACTTATTACTTATAGATATATATTTAATCATCGTATTTATATTTCATAATAAATGGTAATACAAGTTTATTGATAATTCGTTTAATTCAATTGAAACTTGTGGGAAATATACATGAATCGTGATACAATACGATAATTACGTATTTAACACGGACCAAGATATATAGGTAGGTATATAATCCTATTATAATTAGTCCGTGGTATTTAATATTTATGCTGTTTTTGCACGGGAGAGTAAAAACTGAAAAGTTGCCGCTGGCGATATGATAGCAACGTTTTGTTTTCTTCAAAGGGGCTCTAAAAATCGTACACAGCATTCAGTCTAATACAAATTGTATTAGGTAATTGTATCCCTATCTAATACATTTCAAAATGCACGGGCTTTAATTTGCGAAACCATCACAAGAATTCACCACCAGAAGCACGCGAATCAGCAGCCACTTTTCATTCTTCAATATTATCTTCTCAGGTTCTCTACATCCGCGTGATCCGTGATTGTTGCCATAGATATTTAGAATAATAGATATGGCGATTTGCCATTTTGTGCATTTCTTCTTTACGACCACGAACCTAACCTAACCTAACCTAACCAAATGTGGACATCGTGGTCTGTGTGAACGTGTGTCCCTGTAACCATGTTTTGAAATCTGAAATACTACCACACTACCTACAGGTTGTCAAGTTACATTACAAATTTACAACCACGATGTAAGATAGTACTATCTTAAATTGGGGTTACAACTTACAATGCGTTATCATATTATTATGTAATAATTATTGAGTGTTATAATTTATATTTATATCACACAATTGGGAATTTTGGAATTAAATCAATCTAGTATCTAGTATCTACCCAATACCCATCAATTAATAATTTTTAAAGTTTTGAAAATTATAAAAATGCGTCTGTAAATTGTATCAATTTTTTATAAGGATGATTTGTAAACAGTTTATTGTAACTTAATACGTTGTATTGTTAATTTGTACCACAAAAATACCTATTACAATATAATATTCTAAATTGTCAATAAGACTGTTGTGTATTCTAAATTCATATACCTATCAATAATTTAAATTTGTAATTAGTTAACTATTTACTATACTATTTATGTTTTAAATAAACTTCAGCAACTAAAGTATACATTTTACTATTAATACATTATAATTCATAACGTTTATCAAGTAATAATAATGTATAGGTAATATTATTAATTATGTGTTGATAAGACAACAAGCGTTGAGAAGAATATTTATTTACAAGGTACCTTTTTATTTTGTTTTATATATTTATTATCTTTTATACAAGGTGACTCACCAAACATGCTCATCAGCATTTTTCCTTTAATAATTGAACTAACAGATTCTGATTTTTGGAATTTTTAAATATTATTTTTAATTCTTTAAATTGTTTGTACTACCTACTTAAGAAGTGTCCTGTAGCGACCTAAACTTCTAAATTATACAGTGGATAATTTTTCTGAAGATGTTGACATATTAGAATCAACATTTTAATATGTAGTTTTTGAGTTTTTTGCTTTATACAGTAAGTATAATAGATCCATGACAACGGGTTCGGAAAATATGGAGGCTATGGTGATTTATATTAATCCAATAAAATTAATAATTTGTAAAAATGGTCCAAGTATAAACAAATACTAGATTCAATATTACATCTTTTAGATTTCTGTAAAACCACTTTAAAGGACTAATATCTCTGAATAAACATTTTAATAACTGAGACACTACTCATTTGAACTTTGAATTAGGTACATTAACATTTTCAAAAATAATATCTACTAAAAATGTACAGTAAAAAAGCTGTGTTCTCATTTAAAAAACAGAAGTTTGTGTTGTCACAGGACAATTATTAAGTGTACAATGCAAACATTTGAATATTCTAATAATCAGAATTTGAATAATTTAATTATTAAATGTAAAATTAGGGGTGAGCATGCTTGGTGAATCTCCATACATATATAATATACTATTATAAGGCTTAAATATTAGGTTACTTTGTATAGTATATTGATTATTTAAATCAATTATTCGATTCATTATTGGACAGATCATGCACTATACTCTGGCTCACGAGAGATCATTATCGTTTCGCGCATGTAGACTAATTGTATTCTCCCACTTTGTGCCATTCAGTTTATGTCAAATACGTGGGGATGCTTGTAATGAAACGCGGATACAGTAATGGTCTCTAATGGGCCGGAGTATAGTAATATTTATTATGAAATTAACATGATATACAAAATTTCAAAAACTAATAAAAAATTAATTTAATTCATCTATTCTATTATAATAAGAGGTAAAGTTGTGAGGTTGTAGGGGATAATCTCTGGATCTACTGAACCGATTTTGAAAATTATTTTACCAATAGAAAACCATATTATCCCTAAGTAACATAGGCTAAATTAAAACCCGGGAAGGTGCTCAAACAGGGATTTTGAAATTTACGAAGGAAATGTTTGTTTGTAAATTGTTGCTATTGTTTATAGTATAAATAATTAGTAGAAATTAGTATTTATTTATTAGTGGTTGCCATTGGTTATTCGGGCAGATCAGGTACAAGAAGAGCTGTATGTTTGAAAATGTTCACATAAACATTTTTTTTTGTTCATTGAAATTTTCAGCAACATTAAAAATTTTCAAGTTTTCAATTTTTTTTTTTTTTTTCACAACTTAGGATATCATATATGAATACCAGTAGACGTGGACATAGGCCGTAGGCACGATTCCAACTTTGTTATATTGGTTGATCGGGCAGATCAAGCATGCATACAATCTAAATTTTGCACAATGTCTTCTTGATATTCCGTCGTATGTTGTCCGCAATCCGACGTAACGGATGCCTACTAGGGTGGCTGAGTGGCACTTACTGCAGCGAGTTACACCCAAAAATAGTTGAACAATCACAATTTTTTTAAGAGTTGACATTTTTTACAGACAACAAAGTGTGCATGACAGCTATGTTATAATAAATTAAAAGAAATATGGCATATAAATTTTGTACAAATATATTTATTAAAAATACAAATCTTTAGGAATCAAGGTAAAGTGGCCCATACCCAGCAATTCTATTTACATGGCCACAGATGTATAAACTTTTTAATATGAGGGGGGGAGGGCTAATCCCTATACTCTATTCCAATTAAGTTAGGAAAAACGGCGCCACTTAGAAACTGTAGGACCCCTGTGATTAGAGAGTAGTCTGTAGCCAACAAGACTGCACATTCAAGAATAAAATACTGAAAAATGAATTTTTTTGATTTCTTGGTTAATTATTATAGGTACTTTATTGTTAAGCCATAAAAAACCGAAATATAAATAATTCTCAACAGTCTGGTTATCATTGGATTTGTTTAGTAAAGAAGACATTTTTTGAATTTTGGTGTACCACAATAGATTACTACGGGGAAAGTTGGTGTTATGGTATATGATGAGAAATTAGTTAAAGTTACATTATCTACATAAACAATTTATATTTACCTATATCAAATTATCATTTTTTGATAAACAAATTAGATTCTTATAGTGGTTGAGGTTTAGTATTTGCTAATTGTTGGTTCATTTCCTGGGTGCTCTTATTATTTTTTATACTTATGATCTCGCTTCCTAAATAAAATATTTCATCAACTTGGTGTAGTTTCTGGTTGCTTGCCTAAATAAAAATGAGCCATTTTTTTATTATTATTATTATTGTCTATTTTATTGTTATTTGACTTTGTATTCGATTTTCAAATTAAACAAAAAGATGTTGTAAATTTAAATTATGTTTAAATTGTTTTGAGACAATATTTAGACAAATCGATAAGTCATTCCCTCGAAAATATTATTCTCTATATTTTTTGTAATGGGTGATTTTACTCTAAAATTACTTAAAATATAGAAAAAAATGATTCTGCGTAAATGCGTTTTGTCTATGTTGCGCGTGGACCAGAGAGAGAAAACAAATAGTGCACTAACATCCTCTTAATGTAGTATTTTATTTAAATGAATTAGTTGTTTTTTTTTCAGAAAAATGTTTACTTGTTCAATTTGTGATGAGACATTTGTTGGAATTCATCACGACTCTACTTATACAACACAGTGTGGCCATGTCTTTCATCATCAATGTCTCATGAAATGGTTAGCAAGGTAAAATAATATATTATTTTAATTTTATTTGTTATGAACTTATTGCTTGAAAAAAAAAGTTGTATTTTTATGTTTTATTTTTGTGTCTAAAGATCAAAAACTTGCCCACATTGTCGTTCATCGGTATTAGAAAATAATCTGGTTAAATTGTTTTTACAAGTTGATCCTAATGCTCGAGTAACATGGAATAGAAAAACTGATGAAGAAATAAATACACTAAAGTAAATATTTGTTATTATTAATATTTGAACTCACATAGAACTATAAGGGGAACTATATAAGGAATATTGAATGATAAATTAAATTCATTTCATCATCCTTTAATTCATTTTGAATAAAATAGAACATAAGGTAATTAATACTACCTACCATCTTGTTTATTTAATTAATAGTTTTGTCCATAAAAGGTTTCTAATATTTGATCTAGCATAATCGATAAAAGAATAATAATGATTTATTTATCTAAGTTGAAGGACAGTAAAAATCCTTACAACGGATTTGATTGGTACAAACTGATTTATAAAGGAGTTTCTAACTAGGGAGACTAAAATATACGGGACTAATGTTATTTTCCATTGTAGGGAGATTTCCATCTTTCCATCTTATATGGAGACATGTAGTCTGTTAGGTTTTACTGTATCTTCTTTAATTAATATATTTAAATTTATGTTCTTTTATAAAATATTTTCTAACCGTCCAAATTTTGCTATTCATTACCCAGTATTAATCCAAATTATGATAAATTTATAAAAAAAATAATGAGTTAATCAAATATAAAATTGTATAAATATAATTTAAATGCTTTTAAATGTAATTAACTTTATTAATATATTTATTGGAGCAGAAGTTCCCAAACTTTTTACAGTACGATTCATTTTGGAAAATTTTTAAATTTTTGTGACCCACAACATACTAGTGACTGTTATTTTTTATTTTTTTTCATTGATGATTAGCTATGTTTGAGATAACTTTTTTAGTATGACAGAGTTGTCGGTGACACGTCACTTTGTCACTGGTACACTCTTAACTCTCACAAATAATGACAAAACATTTCAAAAATCACATGGGCAATTAGGAACTAAACTGCATTTATACCAAAGTAATAAATTTAGGTACAATACAGTTACATGGAAAATACTCTTAATTTATACATAAAATAAATGTATATTTCAAAACTGACCGCAACCCACCAAACATTAAATTGTGACCCACAGTTTGGAAATCTCTGTATTGGAATATTATTTAATTAAACAGATATCTGACAAATTAATAGATCTAAGAATATTTGAATTTAAATAATTTATTACTATTGAGTAACAAAATTTATTGAAAAGTTCTATTTATGCTTCAATTCAATTTTTAATTACAATAAACTAATATATTTATTGTATAATAAGTACAGATTTTTAAATTTTTAGGGAGCATTTAAAAAGAATAAAAGAGAAAGAAACCCGTAATACTAACTCAATCTATTGTCTTGAAACTCAACTAAAACATACAAAGAGTGCTTTAGACATTAGCAATAGATCTGTTTATTTATTTAAAAAAGAAGCTGAAAATCAAAAAAAGAATAATTCTGAAATTTCTGCTGAACTAAAATTAATGACTGTGTGAGTAATCTTAGCATAATATTATGCAATTTTTTTTATTACAACTTCATGATACTTTATTATGTATTTTTATTGCATTTAATGTTATTAATTTATTTTAGACAATACAATGAATCTGAAATTGATAGAAAGAAATTTCATGCCGGGTATTCACTCCTGCAATCAAAAATTAAATCACTGAACCATGAACTTTACGATTTACAATCTTCAAATTCATCTGTTATTGAGTAATGTATTTTTTTATTTAATTTAGGGCCGTTCTTACAATGTCCGGTTAAAGTTAACCGACACTTAACCGGCCAAATTCTGCCAGTAATAAAATCTTTTATCAGTCACTTTACCGGACATTGTAAGAACGGCCCTTAGACGAGTTAAGTATTGTGTTAATTGAGATTGGACATACTAATTTTATTTTATTTATCAACTAGTGAATTAAAATTTGAAATAGCTGATTTAAAATCAGAAAAAGCGTACTTTCAAAGCAGATGTTATAATATAGAGAATATAAATATTGAACAACCAAGTACATCAAAGGTAATTGGTATTTTTTTTGTTGGTATATGTTTTCTTGTCTTTCATCTAATGCAGTGGTTCTCAACCTATTTTGTACTTGGCACCCTTGGATGTTTTTAAAAATTCCAGATCATTTTTCACGCTATAATGCAGCTAATTATTTATTTATTTACAGTATGATGGTACGTATATTTGTGATATGCATTTTGTATATTTTCAATAGTTTTGCGGTACATTTGTTGAGAACCATTGATTTAATGTGATAAAAACAGTATAATAAATAATAATACTCAGTTTGTCAAGAGTTTTATAAACGAGATTTATCATAAACTATAAAAAAAAATCTTAGTTATTACAGTCAAGTGTTACAATAGTGGTGGCTCTTGCTAAGGCGTGGAAATGGAAGCGCTTCATATGCCTTTTCTCAAACAATATTTTTATTGTTTTTAGAATCAAATCTTTATAAATTTAAGAATATCGGGATGCTATTAAAAAACAAAAGTAATACTAAACATTTTTCTCTAAAGAACTATTATGCTCCTGAAACAAAAACAGTATGCAAATGTATTCTGATTTCTGTATTTTGAATGGTCGACAATCCTGCCTATTAATTCTCGACTCTCTTACAATTCTAAATTTCAGTAGAAAGTCTTTTGAAAATTAAATTCTGCCTTTATACAAACGAGGAAGAAATTTAAATTAAAACATTGGAAAGACCTCGGCTGGATTTAAATTTAATAAAAGTTATAAACCAACATTTGTGGCAATATATTTGTTACTTTACCATTGACTATTATTCCAAATATAATTCCTAGGTAGTATAGTGGTAATTATCCTTGCCTGTCACGCGAATACTGGGGTTCGATTCCCCGCCGAGAAGCTATTTAAGGCAGATGTTGTGGCCCATCTTGGTAGAGATATCGAAAATTGAATGAAAAAATACGCACAGTAAAACATTTGAATAACGCGCCGGACTGCTGGACGCATATTAGTGAGCCACCGGGATCTTATCATATTTACCTTGATAATTTTCCCTCTTGGGCCAGATTGGCTGTGTGTACGGTTGAAGAGAAAATGCAGGCGCTAGGGCCATGCCAATTTTGCGGATATTTTCTGAGAAATATAAAATAATATATTAATTTAAAAAAGTAAGAACTTGTTACTTAAAAGCTAAAGCTTTTAATTATTATTTTGTGTACCAACTACTTTTAACACCACTGTGTTACAAATATCTAATTTCTCCAAAATGTATATTTCAAACCAAGTGTCATACAATTAAAAGATTTAATGTTACTCTTAACTTTAGGCACCTGTATATTATGATATATTTCAAATGTTTTTTTAATATTATATTTAATTTTAAACATAAACATTGTTATTCTTATAAAATATTATATATTATATATTTAATTAAAATAGATATGTTGTAAAATAGTTGAAGTTATTTATGTATCTATATTTTCAGATGAATATTGAAAACAGAAATGCTATATCACTTCAAAATCAAACTAAAAGTGAATATTATGGAAATGATCCTCAGTTACACAGTACAATACCTTCTAGTTATATACTAAATATTTAATTTGTAATTAATACAATTTATTTTTTAATCCATAGTATCTACCAAACAATTTCTATTAGGATGTGTATTTTTATTTGTCGAGGGCCAAATTCAACAGGAAGATAATAATATATGCAATAACACTACGCCCAAGGATAATATTATTAAATATGGTGGATTAGTTGAGCAGTTTTATTCTGCTCGTATCACACATGTAATTTGTGTCACCCAAAAACATCTTATAGTTGAACAAGTAAAAATAATATTGATTTTTTATATAAATATATAATAATTGATAACTTTATTTTTTCCTTATACTTTCTTTAGGGTATAAAAGATGGTAAAAGATGCGTGACTGATTACTGGCTCAGCGATGTTATTTCTAAAAAAAGTATGATACCACCTTGGCTAGCTATTCATTTTCCCATACCATACAGGTAAAAAAAAATTATATATATTATAATAATTTAAATATTGCAGTATAAACTTGGAGTTAAATCTAAAATTGTTTTAATTGAAACAAATCGAAGAATTTTCATTTAATTGTTTTAAGATAAATATTTTTCTGGGCTGGATATACAATAAAATAATTTTTACCAATTTTTTGTAAGGTTTTTTATTTTATTGATCCTTAAGCCCGGCATCTATTAGTGTTTTGTATTGTGGTGGTGTTAGGGTTTGGAACGGTGAGTTTTTACACGTGAGTGTTTATGTTTGACAGAATTTTTAAGTGGGCACCTGTAGGTATCTGTCATGCCGGCACCTTTTTTCACCAAATCCCGTGACTGCCCGTAGCCAAGATCAAACCGGCGCCTTAGTCCGCTCGGCCACTCACTCCCCCTAAGGTTTTTGTTGTCATATTTACTTAAGAGGACATGTGCACGCATGTGTTGTCTCCGTCTTACTCACGTATAACACAGGACATTTTCGTTCGCTAGTTTCAATAGGGTGCTGTCAGTTTTGATATTAGAGTGAATCGACCTATTATCAAATTTTTAGGTAACAATGTTATCTGTGTTCTCTCGTTAGTTTTTTACGATATTGAAATTTTTAAATGAGTCATTTTCTAATATTAATATTTTACGTACTGATAACTCACTTAAAAATTAAAATATCGTAAAATACCAACGAGAGAACACAAAAAATGTTGTTACCTAAAAGTTTGATAATGGAGGTCAATTTACTCTAATATCATAAATAACAGCACCCTGTTGAAACTAGCAAACGAAAATTTGCAAAGTTGTACTCCTGTAAGACGGAGACAACACATGCGGGTGCGACGTCCTCTTAAGTAATATGCTATGGTTTTTATTTCAATCGAGTGTACTAAAAACTATTACTTATTATCAAATTTATAATAAATACTATTTATTTATTTTTCATTTACTTATTTCACAGATTGTCATAATGCTATCGTTATTATTCATAAATAAAAATAGAAATACTTACCTTACACAATTTTTTTGTCACATTTAACAATGAATTTAGGTAGACAACTCAGTTCCTGCATTAAAGTATTTGAAGTTATATTTTTTGTTTTTAATGTTATTTTTACAATGATTAGTTATTCTTAATGTCAATTAAGTTATTTGTAGTAAATTAAAGGAGAAACTATAAATATTTAAAGAATTATTGATTATAGTCAATTACTATTAATTGTAATAGTGAATAGAAAATAAATATGTTTTGATTTTATTAATAATTAATAATAACTATTATTATTAACCCAAAAAAAAAAAATTTGGTACAGGCTAATAAAATATTACTAGTGGAAAAATAATAATGTAGGTATAAGAAACATTATATAAAGTATATGTAATATAATTTAAAGAAGTTTTGATAAATTTCCTTCATTAGAGAAAATATTATACTTACTATTACTATATAAAATGAATAAATAGGTTTTAGTGTTTTACAGCTTATTCTACTCAAAATAATAATATGCTGCAGCATATTTTTATACATTTAATATTTTTATAAATTATAACAATGAAAAAATTATTATATGTTTTTCCTATTTTAAGTTAGTTGATTAAATGGTAACCCTTAGTAATTTGTATTTAATTATCTTAATATTGTATATTTGTGTCATTTTATTAACTTATAATTAGAAAGTATCACATAAGCTGATATTTTAACAGTTATTTTTGCACTATTGAATAAATCGTAAATAAAATTACCTCTTAAGTGTACATATTCAATTTCAAATCTTATAAGATTCTTGATGCTAATTTTTTAGGACTCCTACTTATACAAACTAAAATGTTCATAGAACAATTATTATTATTGTAAAGCCTTAAAAATTATTAATTTTCAATTTTGATAAAAATCTAAAAAACACAAAAAATTAAATTGTTTTAATCATTATTTTTTAGAATAGACAATTTGCCATGTCAACATTTTCAAATTTCAATTGTTAATTTTGGTATAAACGAAGGACATATAATTAAAGCAATGATTGAACTCGTCGGTGGTGGTCATGTTATGAAAGAAGTTACTTCCAGAACTGATGTTGTAATTAGCCGGAAGTAAGTCATTATCATTAAATATTAATTTACTTAATAATCATAATACATTATTATTATACAGTAAAACTTTTTTTTGGTCCCATAAAATGTTTTAAAATACATGAATACATAATACTACAATAGGCACTATAAATAACTAAATATTGCATTAATAAATTGCACCATGGGAATGTCTTCTAACTAACTTTGGTTTATTTTGTGTTATAAAATGAAAGTAAACAACACTCATATACAAAAATAAAACAATTAGATAACATAGTGAACAACTTCTGCCACTTTGAAAAAATTACCTTCAGACTCCACCCTGATGCACTACCTGAATTATGTTATTGTTAAAAACCCTGGTTTTTCTTAGTTGTTTTTTCTCGGCGCTTTTGAACACTAATGGGAATTGACCTCCCCAATGCACCAACTAGATTAATTTTCCCATCAAACAAGATACTGAAGTTGAAAATCAAAGCATTATTTTTACTACTTATCATATACACAGATACAAAAAAAAAAATAAACACATCATTATAAAATCAATACACTCATCGCTCCGCTCAGAATCTAAAAATAAAATTATTTTACTATACTGTAGCAAAAGCATTTTTAAATGGTATTATTAAATAAAAAAAACTCATGTGTCAGGTATTCCTGTTACAACCTGTATATATACAATTTTCTTGCGATTATGTAAATGTTAAATTTTTTTTATGTTAAAATGATAGTTTTTTTTTAATTTTTCACTATTTTACTTATTTTTGTTATTTAAACAGTATGATTTCTATAAAAAATTAATTGTTTAATAATTTAATGTACTTATATTTTTAAATGTAGATTAGAAGGTGAACTTGTAGAAAAAGCTTTATCAATTAATAAACCAGTGGTAAATGTTCAGTGGTTGAATGATATTCTTTTTGGAGCAAAACTTGGTATAAAAGAACCTGGAAATTTAAAATACCAACAATTTGATTTATGTAATCCATTTTTAGTGAATTATGACATGGTATCACATTTAATGGGTATGGTATCAATTAATTATACTATTGTGTATCTTGTAAATGGTTTGCCAATAAACTTATAGTTTTATTATTGCCTACTCACTTGAGTACTCAGGGTGGGTTGCATAAATGTCCTGTAACACCTTACCAAACCGTTAACCGCCAACGGTTCTGTAAATAAAACTGGGTGTTGTTTGTACGCCCGATACTGTAAATGGTTCTGTAAATTATCGATTACCGGACCTATAAACTACAGATCAGATTTTGGTTCGGTGAAATATCATTGATATTATCAATGTTATTGGTGGTTTTATTTTTTTGGTAATAGTGTTTATCAATAATTTTATATTGCTTTAAACTTCTTTGTTCTTCATACTAGCATAGTTTAATACTATCATTAACTTTGTGGAATGAATAAATTACAGGGCCGGTAACAAATTTACAGACTGTTCTTTATGCAATCCGCCCTAAATGTCAAATCTTTATCCATAATTCATAATTAATATATTGTAATTGGTTAAGAGGACTTCACACCAAAATGTGTTGTCTCCCTTTTATGTACAACATAGATCCTTTGCGTTCAGTCAAATCAAGTTTACATTGTTAGCTTTAATTTTAAAAATTGTACCAATGTTTGTTTGTCTGTTTTTATACTATACATTTTATGATAATTTAAAATATTTTTCTTTAAAAATGTCAATAACTTACTATTTAAACTAATTATAATGTCTTAAAAAACCGCCTTTCAAACACATGTTTTTTCCTTATAAGTTTGATAGTACGTCAATTCACTCTAATATTTAAACTAACCACTTTAATTTGCTATGTTGTATGTTTATAATTGTATTAAAATAAAATAGTATGGAAACAACACATGGTATGACATCCTCTTAAGAATAAAAAAAATATTATAAATTATAAATATTAAAATAAAATTTTTAGAGGCCTGGAAAACTCCTTTGTCTATTAATAAAAATCAACAAGTATATGATTTGACTTTAAATCCAGATAGTCCTACAAAATGTAAAAGACAAAAAACAATATCTGAATGCCAAAACATGACAAATTTAATTAATGATGACATTGATGACATTGATGACAATGATGTTATAATTACTTATATAAAAAGTTTACCATTAAAACCATGTGTTATGTTTTGTGGTTTTACAACGGATGATAAAGAAATACTTAAAATGGTATTTTGTCTTTTAGTTTTTTTTTTTATTATTATTATTATATAATATTAAATCTGTTGTTATATTTAGATATTATTTTTATTTGGCGGTACAGTAGCCAGTCACTTTTTTGAAGCAACTCATTTAGTCATGAACAAGCCTATACCATCGATAGAGTTTTTTGGTTGTCTTTCCACTGTTAAATATATTCTCAATGAAAATTGGTTAAAAGATTCACATTCCAGTTTAAAACTTCAAGGTAAAAGTTGTATTTTTAATTATTACATTAGCAATAAGTTTTTAACATTGAAAACTTTAGCAAATAGTTTACTACTTAATCTTTATATAAATAACTTTGATATTTTTAAGTATTCCCTAAATCTGTAACATCAATATAATATTTGGATAAGCTGGTTAGTGATTAAAATGTTTAAGGCAATTTAAATTGAATATTTAACCAATAAATTAAAGTAATAAAAACCAGTATTATATCATAACTTTCAAGTATCTCAAAATATAATATTTGTTACTTTTTACTTGAAAAATATTCTTCTTAAACAAAATAAAAGATAACTTAACATTGATTAGTTTACAAAATTACTTAATTATTTGTCGGTTAAAATATTTAATTTTTAAATTTAGAGAAAATATTTTTCTATTGATTTTAAGATCTTATTTTATGGTCACTCGTATTATAGCCTAGTCGGCAACCCGCATCCCACAGACAGCATATGGCCCTCATAGTAATTTTATGTGGCTCACAACTAAAATTTATAATTAGTTTAAGAGTCACAAACTATAAGAAAGTATGGACTGGAATCTGTGGATTAAATCGTTGTTTGTTTGTAGATACCTTGTTAAATTAACAAACCTAACAGATATAAATTAAATTGATATGATTATACATTTTTGTTTAAAATAAAACATGGTATATTCAAAATGTGACCCGTGAAAAATTTTCTATTTATTTTTTGACGCTTGTCATCAAAAAGGTTGTTGCCAACCTCTGATCTAGTGGAATCAAAATGTGATGTTTTGTTATTATGGTGATAAAATGTGTGACTGCATTATATTCCAAAATTTAAATTATTTTATTATAATGTAATTAAAGTTCCGATCCCTGGTTATGACTAATGAATATAGTATGTATAATTTGTGTTGAAATTACAAATATTAATATTTTTGTTAATGTTGATAATCAAAATTAATTTTCAGATGAGAAAAAATATTGTATAGAACATGTACAAGATAAACTTTTGGGCTTATGTTATATACCGGAAATTCTTGAAAACAAGAACCGTCGTTTACTATTTAGAGACTTATCATTCTTTGTTACTCCTGGAATTATATATCCACCCTCTCATTACTTGGAGCAAATCATTTCTTCTGCTGGTGGTACAATTGAAAGAACAAGAAGATCTTTGGAGTCAATCCGAGGTTTGGCACCCAATTCCTATTTTATAATCTCGTGTCAAGAAGATCACTATTTGTACAACGACTTATTAGATATTGATAACGGTATAATAATTTAAACATAGTTAATCTTTTGTGAATATTTATGAATTAAAATAATTTTTTTTAGTTGTTTATTTACCGGAATTTATAACATGTTCAGTCCTGGCGCAGCAAGTCCAACTACAAAAGTTTTTACTGGATGTAACTGCTCAAAACTAATTGTAATATTTTGTATGTTTATCCTTAATATTTGTGTAATAAACATTTTTTTAAATCCATTAAAGTTGAGAATATTTGAGAATAATACATGTGTTCTAGTCTGTATTGTTATTTTATCTAAACACTGCACAAATATGTGCCATGATTACAATATAATTGCACAGTAAGACTGCCACAGTAATTATAACTTATAAGTTATAATATTGTAATGAACATTGAAAAATTATTGACTCATGACTTGAATGTGGTGTGCATAGATTTATAATAAATAATTATTGTGTAATATTTCAAGGTAATGTTTTTAAATATTCATATAAACTAGGTATCTAAACTGATATAATGTTATTTTATTTAACTTAACTGAAATATACATAATATACAATATATTGAAGTTTGTGTTTTCATTTTTGGTTTTTATAAAATTACTTAACAATTCTTAAATTATAATAATAAAATAAAAACAATTTACAATGTAATTTTAAAGTTAATAATTAATTAAAATATTTATATTTTAATTAATGTTGAGTTTAATTGACCCTTGTGTTTTTATACTTCTTAAACATTATCGTAGTAATAATTAATGAACATTTTATTTATTTTAATAATAATGATGTAAGTTTGAGCATTAACATATTATAAGATTTAATGTAATAAAGATGGAATATTATAGTTTTCTCCCGTAGATACCAATAATTAAAATATTCATACTATACTCTTTTCCAAAAGAGAACTTACCAGTTTTGCGCCTTTTCCCCCCTTAAACTGGTCACTACCTATGCCGTTATATGGAAGATATGCGCTGCCGGACGGAAACCGGTTGCTTTCTAGTATATTTTTCTCTTTTGGAATGGAGTATAATAGTATATACATATTTTGAACATTTCTGTGTATTAAATGGCAATTTAAATTGTATTATATTTTATTTATATTAATTAAGTGCATTTTTGGTCGGATATTGAGATTATCTAAATACTTTAAAACACTTGAATATAATAATTAAAAGCATATATTATGAATTTACCAACAATTATTTTTGTATTGCATTAGATGATTCAGTGGAGTTATAATTGAAAGTCAACTAAAAAACTGTTCAAATATTTTTGTAATACATTTTGATTTAAAATTTAAAGTTATTAGTTTGTATTAATGAATACTACTTACTTTACAAAGACAATATAATTCATTAAAGACCTTTTTTGCTATAAATTTTGTTAAATTGAAATTTCATTAATTAATTTAGTTGAAAGTAAAAATACAAATGTTTTAATTATAATATTATAATATAATAAATGTGTATAGCCTATACAGGTATTAATATAAACCCTGATTATGTATGTAACTATATTACTTAAAAAAAAAATGTCAAATAAGTTTCTTTGTTTATTATTTTATTTTTTGTTGGACTTTGGCATCATTTTGGCAAATTCATATAAATTATTAAAACTTAGTAATTATTAATATAAACGACTTGATAATTGTAAGTCTGTTGAAATAATAATACTGCGAGTGCTTGCGTCACAAATCAGTTTGCAAGACCAAAAATCATGTAATAATATTATATACAAAATGTTTGTTACATCTACCTAAAATATTTAAGCCCAGTTACCACTAAAAATTTTTCAATGAATAAGTCTGAATCTAATACTGCTATATGAGCTGCTCTTCCTATTAATGAGTTTGCGGTGTTAGGCAATGCATGATGTACATCGTAACGGATAAACGTAACATCCAGTTTGTTGATTATTGGACATAAAATATTGTTCACCATTTCTCGATATGCCAATCCTATATTGAAACACACAAATTAATAATTAACATACAACATTTTACAATTATTTATTTGCTTTTAATATATTATATATTCACCGATAGGTGATGTATCTTTAATAGCAGCTTTGCAAAGCTCGATTCTTGCTGAATGAGGTGGGACATATCTATCTTGAGATGAACCAAATAATAGAACATGCTTAAAATAACTTAAATGACAATTTTGAGCTAGTTGATAAAGGAACGTTTGTCGAATGTCTGCAGCGTCTTTCAAAGATAGCTGGAGTAAAGTACCACTTTTTTTAACTTTTTGCATGAACCATAAACCTTTAAAAAATATTAATCATTTTAATAACTGTAGGTACCTATCACATAACTAAGTTAAGTAACGCAAATCAGAAAATGCAAATTTTACAGGAGAGAAAATAAAATTGTTGGCGCAAATGAACTTACAATTGTATACTTTAATATTATTATTTTGTACTAGGTAATATTCTTAATTATCACGCTGGACATATGTTTTAATACCTTCAAAAAAATCACTAAAAGGATTTTCTGATTATAGAAGATAGAACTAACTTAAAATTTCAACAAAACTTGGACTTGCGTTACTTGATTTTTGTGGTAAGTACAGAATTAATATGGTTAATCCTTCAAATATTATCAGTGTATTCTTAAACATATTTTATGAATAACAACTATATTATGTGTATTATAAATTGATCGCATAATATAATATAGGTGTATTATAAACCTAACAGCGGTTCCCAAACCTTTACAACCAAGGCACCCTTAGGAAAGAGTTTCCTGTTTCGTGGAGCCCCAATGTCTGTAAAATTAATATTTTATAGCAATATTATACTTGTATAACTATTATTCAGGTGAACTTTTTTTTTCAAGTACCTACCTATAATATAAAATAATTTTCTCAATATTCACATACATCTGGCGGAACCCTTGAGATTGTCCCACGGAAGACGGAACCCTTAGGTTCCACAGAACACACTTGGGAATCGCTGTTATAAAATATATTTATTTAACAACTAATATTAGTTACCTACCCATATTAACTAATCCACTAGTATTGTATAAAGTTCCTAAATGAGGACCTGAAAGTGACAAAAATGTATGCATTTTTGGCAGTAAATGTTTCATTTGAGGTCGAGCAATTGCTGCTCTAATGATGATTGTTCCTAGGGAATGACCAACAAAGCTTATCCTAGATGGATAATGTGGTAGTTGGAACGAGGATATGTGACTAAGAATCTCATTCACCAAACGATCAGTCATGCGTTCAAAGTCCGAAAATGTATCACCCTGAAATTCACAACCCCGTTTTAAATTAAATAATTATAATTGATTTGTTTAAAATAAATTACTTGGTTTCTTTCAGACATGAGAAACTCCAGATGAGCACCAGGCAAACCTAATTTGATGTATGTCTTGACTAAACGTAAATCAGCTGAATTACCATCCAGTCCATGGACACATACTATGAGGTGAACACCTTCTGGTGAAAACATGCGTAAATCTTCGCTGATGTGAAAGTATGGTAATGTTGAAGCTAATATATGAGCGTCACTAATAATACATACATTATTAATATACAAAAACAATATATTACATTTTAAGTACCTACCTATAAATAACGCCAGTAAAACTCATTTGTTTTTTAAATTGTTCTTTATATTTCTGAAACATTGAATTGTCTTCGACGCTGTTATACGAATGAATACGGCCGTCAGCTTTTATGTCTTTGTGTGTTTCGTCTTCGTAGTACTCCGGTTCCATACTACTTTTCTTGGTTCTGTTAGATTTATATTTAAATGATTAAATTAGAAATAAGCTAAGTATTGATTTGAATTTGATACCTGGCTATAGGTTTCTTAGAACTTTCTGAAAATTTTTTCTGTCTCATCGCTAATCGATGTTGATCATTCCATCTAGCTTCTTTTACGGTTTCGTACATATGATATAATAAATTGTCAACTGAATCTGGTGGAGGAATCGTATCCCTAAAAGGTTCAGGTGGAAGAGGAATATCTCTAAATTGTCTGGGCGGTGGTAAGCGAACTTCTTCATATGTCTGGTCATTGGTCGTTAACGTATTAGCCCCAGATGGTTTAATAAATTTAGACGGTTTTATTTTTTTTTCAGTTATAGTCATTTTTCGGTTTGGTGACTCTTCGAGTAATTTTAACAACCTTCTTTGTAATTCTCTTCCTATGTACAAATCATGTTTTGTATCATACGGATCATCCACTGAAAATAAAATAAACAATATAACCACTTACTGAATAAACGTAAAAGCCGATTGAAACTTACCTTTTGGAGTAATTTGACCAGAAAATGAAGATATCGAAGACCGGCGACTAGAGACCCATCCACTTTGTTCTGAAGTGATTTCACTATCAGAAACTGATGAAAATCGTGTCACTGCTGTTGATGGTAAGTCTGGCATTGACTCACTACTATTCGCTACAGTCGAAATTAATTTATCATTTACTAAATCTGGTATAGAAGTCGTACTGTTTGAATATTTAACCATTATGGGCGACGTGTTCAGTGCCTCTAACTGAAGTGGAACACTAACACTAGTCCCCAATTTTGAAACCGGAGATTCCTCGCCCGACGATGGTGATCTAGTCTTATTTACAGCTATTGGCTTTATTTTTTCTGTCATACGCACTGGTCGATAAAATCGTCTATCATTTCTCCGTATTGGTAAAGAGGCATAACCATTTGGCTGTATTCGAAACTCGGGAGGTTTGATATTATCTTTTTGACGGCGAGGTAGTGTCATAACTTTAGTATTTTGAATAAGATCTAATTGTTTATACTTTGAGTGCTTAGGTATTGTTGATCTTTCAGTAGGATTACCATTATTATTTGTTTCGAAAGTTCTAGAAAAACTAAGTGGTAATGATAACATAGGTGTATCCATTACAGTCGATCTTAACAACTGGTCTAATGATTTGCTGTGTCTAGTCTTAATACTCTGGTTCTCTGCAGGTTTTTGATCAGTATCCGTACCTTAAAAATGTAAACGGTAATGATAATTTACAACAATTAACAAACAAAGTGATTAACTGTACATATTAAGTATATTACACTAATTTAACACATTAGTATTAGTCATTAAGTTATCTAAGCTTGATTGGTTATACAAATTCATAGTCAAAGCTTAACGATGAATTATAAACCCTAGTTGTATTAGCACCAAGTTACCTTTAACTTTGAGTAATTTTCCAGTTGATGCCATTTGACTGCATCTTCTAGATTCTAATATAGCTGCGATCCCACAACTACAATCTTGGTTAAGTAAGAGTGTTTGTCGTAATGTATTTAGTGGAATGCCACAAGAGTTAATAAAAGATTCTAAAATTAAAAATGTATAGTTATTAATAGGTAATATAGATACTCTTAAATTATTAAAAAATAATACAAAGTTATTTAATTACTATCATCCGATCTTCTAGTATTACTTCCAGGTTTTGTGTACTGATCCTCAAAAATTACAGGTAAAGTAATTGGATCGCCATCCGTTGCTGAGCAATGAACTGGTAAAGGTGGCAATGAAGCCAAGTATCTAGATCTTCTAGCTGCTTCTGATACTGATCTATAGTGTTGATAATTATTATGGTCATCATAACAGCCTGCTGCACTTTGTCTTGGATTTTCTAATACGAAAAATGCTTCGGAAAATCTCCTTACCTATTGAAATTCAAATATATTTATATAAAAACAAAATTACAAGTATTGGTACGTATATGACCACATATATAATTAGCTATATTCTGTTTTTATCAATCACATGTATGTTTGTTTTTCATTCACATCCTATAGTTCCTAAGTATATTTATATTTATGAATAGAGCGGTATACTTTATTAGTTTATATGTATGTATATGCAATAATATGTCTTTTATTGTACATTTGTAAGACGACTACTATCAGGTATTAATGCATTTTTTATTTTATTAGTTGGTGGTGGCACAAAACACAAAAAATATATTTTTTTTTAATTTGAAATAATGTTGAATTCTAAAAATAATGGTATATGTTCAACGTTTCTACTCACATTATTCAATAAGTTATGAGTAGAGCGCGGATTTCTATGCAATTGCATAGTTTTTTCCTTTTAATATTTTTGGATTTTTGTCAGTCATTTCCATTAATCATCAAAATTTGAAACTAATTTTTTTTTGCATATTTCTGCATATTTAAATGTTATTGCATATTTTTGCATATTTTGGCAAAATTCAAAATTTATTTCATATTGAAACGAAAATTCAAAAAAATGTATGAAATAATATTTTGTCGAGTAGAAAAATTAAAACTAAGTTTTATAGGCACTAAATAATAATTTATTTAAAGATAAGATAAATAATCGATTACGACATAAACTTAATCGCTCTTGCTGTGTCAGTCGGTTATCGACATACCACTCGGTTACATCGTTTATCGTTGTCCGTAAATCGTGAATATGCCGAAAATAAACGTTTGTGTCTACCTATTATCTTAACTACTCTTGCTGTATCAGTCAGTTATGGACATACCACTCAGTTACGTCGTAAATACATTCAGTTGTTCAGAAAATTCCCTAAATTTTAAATAAATAAAAAAAATTCTTGCATATTTTCTTGATTTTTACTGCATATTATATGCATATTTCGATACTTTTTAGTGCATAAAAATCCGCGCTCTAGTTATGAGGAATATTTAAAAAAGCCGCGTGACGTAATTTATTGGGCTGGGCTGCGGTAATTGACTTTCTTAAGACCAGTCCAGACTGAAAAAAAATTTGTCGTCATTGTGGAAATCAGGGGTGGGGGATTTGATAATTTTTTTTCACTTATATAGTGAATATTCTACAGCCCACATTTCATTGGAAAAAGCACAGAAAAAATGTATTAAAGGAAATAATTTTTCATATTTGCTTACGCGAAGTTGATGGTGTTTTTTGGAAAGATGCTGATTTATGGCTTGTTTTTTTGTAAAATTATCTAAAAAATGATGCCATAGCAATATGTTTTGAGCACATAACTGAGCTATACTACTATTTGCTAAGGCTAGAAATTCATCTTCATCTAGGATCTAAACAAAAATATGTTTTTTTGATTATTCAATTAATTGACATATTTTGTTACAATTTTAGATCATTAATTGTCACATAATTATCATAATACAATATATATAGGTACTTTGTTTGTTTGAGGAATTGTAACAGCAGTTTTAAGGCCCGCAGGTGTTTCAACTTGTTGCCATACTGGCATTATTCTATTATATTGAGCAATTGTGGAATGAAGATTGTCGAAAGCTTCCGATAACAATGAACAAACTTCACGATGAATAAGTCGAGCATTGAGCATACGACTGACATGATTGTTATTGTTACTGTTCCCTGAGCTTCCGACACATTTAGTGGTCCCGTTTTGGCCATTCTATACACATAAATAAAAATTAACACTAACTACATTAAAGTTGAAAGTTTTCCTGTTATAAGTACAACAAAATTCTGTTATATTTTTAATTACCGCGTTGCCAAAAAATACCGATTCTATGGAATGTGATGGCCGAAAATTAAATCGATTTGTATTATTTGTTAACCATGTTTTACCAGTTCTAGGAGCACTATTAAAATTTAAAAATAATAAAATAATTTCATCGAATAACAAAACTACTAATAAATAACAATTACTTACCAACTTTGCATATAATTCAGTATACTTTTTCTAAAAGTAACAAAATAATGTGTGTTATAGATAGTTTTTTAAAAACATAAATAGGTAAATACTTTATTTCATATAATGAATAATGAGCTTACTTAATATAGGGTTGATGTAAAGCGACTAGACTCGCATGTATGGTCAAAGTTACAGCTGATAAATGAAAGTAGTCAAATAAGACTGGTAAGTGGTAATGTAATCCTCTCGCTGGACAGACATGCAGTTGAAGAGTTCTGCTGGAGACGCAGCACATAGAGCCATTTTCTCCAAACCATAACTCGACATTTAAAATAAACCCAGCTCTTTCAAGACTATCCTGTAGCTATATAAATATAATATATATATTTTAAAAAAAAATGATTTAAGAGTATTTTAAAATAATTGTTGAAAATTAATTTACTTTTTGACTGTCTACAAGCACATGGGCTTTAAATAATATTATATCGTCGAGCATAATTTCTTCATGTCGATATAGTATTCGAAATGTCTTACTGACCCCAAGGTCTTCTCCATTTTCAACATAGTATAATTGGGGTGATTTTTGATTATCTTGTCCTGTAAAAGTTAAAATGTATATATTATAAATATTGTACACCCTATATTAATATACCTATAGGTAGCCTACCTATTAATGTCTTATTATATTTGGCATTTTGCAATTAGCATTATATATTTATATATGTTAGATAATACTTTTAGCTTTGATTAATATGTTTACTACTAAATAATACAAAACCTCAGAAATCTTAATTAGTATAGTTTTATAAAATATATTGTATTGGAATTGGGAAGGTATAGGTTAGGTTAGGTTAGGTTAGGTTGGGTTATCATAAAAGTTTAATTTTGAATTCATTTTCATTTTCATTTGGCTGTTATGTGCTATATTTGAAAATGTAGAATGCCTAGATCTAAATATTAAACAATATAGCTAAACATTATGGTTTTTAATTATTTTACACAGCAAAAGTGCAAAAACTGAAGAACAGGTTTATAATGCGTTATCAAATATGGACTGGTAAATAATTTATCCAACGCGCGATCACAGATTACGTGTATTTTTGCGATTCAGTTTTGGGCAAATTGTTTACTGGTTTGAGTGAACAGGCCAATACCTAGTAAGCTTAACTGGTAACAAGAACAAAACTGCTCCACCAAAATACGCTCATTATGTAAACTGTTTTATATAATCTATAGAAATAATGGCATACTGGCATAGACAGGAATTTTTATTGGGAGGGAGGATATATATTTATAGGCTTAAGATAAATCACAAGGTAGTGCCGCCCCCCCCCCCCCCCGTACTAATATTATATATACAAAAGTGGGCTAGTGGATTCTAATCTGCTGTACAGTAGATCAAGTGTCTAGATAAATTAATTTAGAAATTTATTAACATTTGTAGAAAAAAATTTAAAAAATAAAAATTTCTATAATAGATCAAAATAAAAAAAAGGTGGATAAGTGGATGTCGCTCTGCTGTAAAATAGGTTACAAGTGGGTCACTGTAATAGTGTAATGGATGGTGTTAAATTTGAATTCAATGATATAATATCATTGTATAAGAAAAATGATTCGGAGCGAAAACGGTCAGTCAGCCCATGATATTACTAAGTATATTTGATGATATTATTGTGAATAAAGTAATTTATATATTTACTTAATTACGTAGAACCTTGTTTTAAATTTTCAATCCTTAGCTACAAAAGTTGAACATTTTATAAATTTTTAAGTACAAAATAATTATTAAATTTTAAATTTGATAAATTTGGTCAACATTTGAACTTTAAATGCCTATAAAAAAAAATTGTGCCTGTGTATTTTCAATATTTTCCAACTGCTATTGCAACAATATATCAGGAGCCTTGCATAAAATTTTCACGCTTTTCTATGCAACAAATGGAATTTTATTGATATTTATAGAAAAAAAAAACTAAAAAAATTGAGAACTGACAATGTCCGTAAACAGCTCAAAAAGAGTCAAATTATTTTCATTATTTTATCGTGTATAGAAAATGCTAATATAAACATTCGGTGAAATTTTCAAGTATCTACAGTCATTACGTTTTTTAATTACAACAAAATAAGAAAATCATTAGGAAAATGTTAGGGTGTATAGAAAATGCTAATATAAACATTCAGTCAAAATGTCATGTACCTACGGGGTCATTTGTTTTAGATTCTAAAATTTAGAGTTACTCCAAACACCAAAATCGATTTTCTCAAAAACAGATTTTGCGTAAAAATTTCCGTTTTTCCTTAATTTTTATTTTGTTTTTCATGTCGCTTTTGAAAACTACTGGGAAATTTTTGCTTTTGACCCCCTAAAGTACCAACTAGATTCACTTTCCTATCAGAAACGTTACTGTTGAAGAAAATCCAAACACTTTTACTGTCCTTAAAGGTGATGACAGACACAAAAAAAATAAAAAAAAAAAACACACATTATTGTAAAATCAATACATTCATTGCTTTCTGCTTTGATCGCAGAATCTAAAATTCATATGAGATTTTGTTATTTTATGGGTGAATATCCAATGTCTAACTTCAGATGATCATAAAAAATATTATTTATTTACGCTCAACTTTTTTGTAATTTCTACTTATGAGAAACCTTGTACCTATAATGTTTTTAAGTTTTTAACCAAACAATCAATATTTTGAAAATTTGACTGTGTATAGAACATTTTACTATAAAAATTCGGTGAAACTTTCATTTATCCACGGTACGGTAATTTTTTTTATAGTTACACCAAATAGCAAAATTGATTTTCTGAAAACTAGTTTTGCATATAAAAATCTCTGTTTTTCATTATTTTTTTTAGTTTCTGAGAGGGACGATATTTATTTTACAATAATGTGTGTTTTTTGAGGGGGGGCCTGTGTACATAATAAGTAGATGAAATAATGCTTCGATTTTCAACTTCAGTATCTTGTTTGATGGGAAAGTGAATCTAGTTGATGCTTCGGTTGCAAAATTCCTAGTAGTTTTTAAAAGTGCCAAGAAAAACAAAAAAAAACCAGGCAAAACAGGAAAAACAGGAATTTTAACGCAAAATCGATTTTGGTTTTTTGTGTAACTCTAAAACAAATGAACTTGGATACATTTACTGAATATTAGCATTTTCTATACACCATAAAATTCTCAAAATATTTTGACTTGTTTTGAGCTGATTAAGGACATTTTCAAGTTCCAATTTGTTAAGGGTTTAGATTCTGAGTGGAACAATGAATGTATTGATTTTTTAATAATGTGTGTTTATTTTTGTGTCTGTCATCACCTTTTAGGACAGTAAAAGTGCTTGGATTTTCTTCAACAGTAACTTTTCTGATAAGAAAGTGAATCTAATTGGAACCTTGGGGGGACAAAAGTAAAATTTTCTCAGTAGTTTTCAAACACGACGTGAAAAACAAAAGAAGAATTAAGGAAAAATGGGAATTTTTACGCAAAATCTGTTTTCGAGAAAATCGATTTTGGTTTTTGGTGCAACTCTAAAACAAATGACCGTAGGTATACCTACATGAAATTTTGACTGAATGTTTATATTAGCATTTTCTATACACCATAACATTTTCAAAATATTTTGACTTATTTTGAGCTATTTACGGACATTTTCAGTTTCCATTTTTTTTTAGTTTTTTTTCTACAAATATCGATAAAACTTTATTTGTTGGGTAAAAAAGCTTGAAAATTTAATACTAGGCTCCTACTATATTGTTACAATGATATTTGAAAAACATTAAAAATTCTTAGCCACAGTTTTTATTTAAAAGCATTTAAAGTTCAAATTTTGACAAAATTTATCAAATTTAAAATTTAATAATTATTTTGTACTTAAAATTTTATAAAATGTTCAACTTTTATAGCTAATAAATGAAAATTTAAAACAAGGCCAACGCAAATAGGTTATATTACTATAGGTTATAATTAAATTACTTTATTCACAATAGTATCATCAAATATACTTAGTAATATCATAGGCTGACCGACCGTTTTCGCTCAGAATCGTTTTTCTTATACAATGATATTATATCATTACATATTATATATATCATATATCATAATATATTCTATCATTTAGTTCAAATTTAACACCATCCATTATAGTGACCCACTAGTAACCTACTGTACAGCAGAGCGACACCCACTTTCCCTTTTTTTAAGCTATTATAATACCACAAAAATAATATTCAAACCGTTCTACCATAGTACAGGGGCGTAAATAGAGAGGATTAGGAAAATAGACCCCCCCCCCCCCTCAAAAAAAAAAAACTTTTATTTTGATTAAAGTATTGATAATGACCATTCATGTTTGCTAAACGTGTATATCCCTCCTCCCCCCAAAAAAACTAAATTCCTAATTATGCCACTTCCATAGTAGTCTGTATAGATAGATAGATAGTAATATATTAGGTACATCGTACATGAAAAAATGTATAGGCATTTTAATTTTTAGTTTTAGTTTTTATAGTGTTGATAAAAATTTTGTGCTCGAACCATTATAGCAACACACTTAGATTCAATGACTAAGTATACTGAATACACTATAGCGAAGCGAATTCCTTAGTTTTTTAATTTAGTTTTTTGATTAGTAATTTTATGAATATCTACTTTAGAACAATAGATGGCTCATAATAATAATTATAAGGACGTCGCACCCGCATAATATGTTGTCTCCGCCATACAAACGTATGACATATGTACTACATTTTACGCTTAGCAGATCAGGTTTAACACGGTTAATTTAAAAATTAGAGTGAATTTACCTTTTATAAAACTAAAAGGTTAGATTATTCTTATAGGATAAACGTGTAAAATTTGGTATGTCGTACGTCATAACGGAGACAACATAATAAGCAGGTGCGACGTCTTCACTACCTATGCTAACCATTATTCCTTGGCCTTAACACTTCATAAAAATGTAGTGAATTTCTCAATGTTTTTAATATATATACCTAAAATTATATAATTTATTCAAACATAAAAATTAAAAAGTAAAAACTATCAGAAATTTTATATAAATCTATCAGCAATCGTACATTTATAAATATAGTTCAGATGATAACAGTTAGGTAGTGAACCGAGTTCTACACATTGTTGTATTTTTCATTGCAATCATTTGTCATTTCTTTCCAATTTATACCTAATGGCTTATAATAATAATAATGTATACATCTTGCGTTATGGCGGCGAGTGAAGTGAAACGAAACGTGTACCTATATGGCTATATCCAATTTAATTTTAAACCTGCATGTACTTACTTTGTTGATGTTTTTTTAAGCTGACTTCCACTTGAACAGAGAGCTTAGGAGAAACTTTAAGTTCAGTTCGAATACGATATAATCTATAAAATACAAATATCTAACGTAAGATAATTTATAAAATCAATTGTGTTACACGTGCAGCGTGGTGATAATATGTTTACATCTGCTAGCTGCCATTGACCTTACAAGGCTAATTTTAAACTTGGCACAACGTAAGTAAGGAAAAGAGTAAATAAATATAGTGTTGCTGGCATACCAAGTCTGGAACTTTAGTTTTTGTTATATTATTTAACGTTGTGTGTTGTATGTATTAAGTTATAAATTATAAATTATAACTTATAACTGATAGTACCTACCTATCAATAGTATTTAGGTAAATGTATAAATGTTGATTGAGATTTTAGATTATTAGTGTTGAAATTTAAAGTTTAAGTAATTTTAATTTATATATGTGGGTAGGTTTATATTCATATCTGAATATTTCAATGTTTATACATTTATCTTTATCATCAAAAACATTTTTAAAAAATATTATTCAGTGTTGTATGATTGCAGTAGCAACCTAAAAATATTAAAAAAATATTTTCAAATTTATAGTCTTAAGCCGGGTCTACGCACGATGATAGTTGCTACAGCGTGAAATCCGCATCGAAGTGTCGTGTGTGAACAGGCTGATATAGTACCTACCTAACTATAAAACTATTCAAACTATTACAAAAGCTACTACGTATCGTATTATCTTGAGACCTGCGTGCATGATAATAGATAGTGAAGAGAAGCTATCATGAAAGTCATCGTGATCATCAGATCATCAGCATCGTCAGCATGTGAACCCCGCTTAATGCATATGATATTCTTATTCATAGACAGTGAATGTCAGTATCCTAGTCCCTAGATAAATTTGTTTTCCAAATTGTATATAATATATATATAGATTGGAATGATTGGATATAATTGATATTTTACAGTGGATAATAAACAATTGATTCATTCTGACGAGGATTATATAAACTAGGCAGGTATATAAAATAGAACAAAATAAGAAATATTATCTATGACTATGAGAAACGTAGCATTGCAATTCTAGAGAAAAATAAGCGCAGGTAAAAAGCAAAGAGTTATGACTTTATGAGTATTGAAATCTAAAATTCATTTTAGGGGTTGAAAAATGTAAAGGTTTAGTGAGCGTTGCGAGCAGGAGGAGAATCCCCAAGTTTAAAATGATTTAATTATTTTGATTTGTATCAAATATATAAACTTGATTAAAAATAATACGTTGAATCACTGTTTATTCATAGCTATATGAAAACATCAATAAACTGTAAGATTATTTGTCCTTTGTAAGCCGTAGGGGTCTAATAATAAGCTGTAATTAGTTCGCTTTAATTCATATACTAGATATGCCTACTTGCAGAGTAGTAGTATATAAATACCTACTTTTTAGGTTAAGATAGGTTTGTTTACGGTGTCTTTTGGAGTCATCTGTGTATATTATATTATATTTATTTATATGTAATATACATGTGTAGTACTCATACAATAATCTACACCTTGAATATAAGTCATAACTATAAAGTACAGAGTATAGATTACTATATAGGTAGAATCTAAGCTTGTGGTATTGAAGTCAATATTACTTTTTTCATATTATGCTATACACACTCTGTTCAGTACTTATTCAGACTATATTTAAATATCATATCGACTTCTTTTTTATGCACAAATATTCATTAGAGAACCATTCGTTATTCATATCACGAGACGATTTTCAAGTACTGTTAGAATATAATACCTAACTACAAATACTATTAAAACATATTCTTTATATTTTATTTCATACATAAATAAGTGGTATAACTTACCCTCTTTGGAATAGATCTATGTTATAAAACTTGCAGTACTCGACAGCAAATTCTACAGTTGCTTGAAGTTCACTCATAATAACAACATTAGTTCTATCTTCGGACTCATTTCATAGTCACAAAGTATATTAATTCTTAGTGTTCTACTAGAAAAACACATATTTATAGCAGTGTTTTTACATATGATATAATTAAAATGTTCCTTATGAAAATTATTTTTACAGCAAATCTAAAACTTCGATAATTATTTAACTGAAAAATTACGCTCTTTATACAAAACCAATTTCAATTAAAATTTCAAAATATTGGTATGTAAAAAATAATAAAAATTATTATATTAAAATTTATTAATTACTCATTTTTTTGACTACCTAGCTCATAAGAATTATTATTTATATTAATTATGTTTTATTAATAGTTATAGCAATAGTAAGTGTTGAAAAATATAAAACATATTTCTTGTGGGATGGTAGTTAAAAGTAAATCACAAATTCAGTTATACTTCTCCAAACAATGTATCAGTTTTAGATAATTATTTTTTTTTCAAACAAAATATGAATCTTAATACGAACATATAGAAATCATGTTATACAAATTGTTTAGCTATAAATAAATAAGAAAAATTTAAGTTGAATTGAATCGACATAAAAATAACAGTATTGTTATGAGTTTTAATAAAACGTTGAATTATATAGTGGGTATCCAGTTAATTTATGGATAAATGTTACATAGTTAATAATTTGATTTTTAAAAATTTAGATCATATTTATGCAACTAATTATTCGAATTCAACAAATCAATCGTTATAACTGCTATAATATTTTAGTTTAAATATATAGGTCAGAGGAAACGAATAAGCATAGTCGCAGTTGTTATCCTCTGGATAGATGTTACGCGTAATACGTTGATGCATTGAATTTTGTTACTACCTTTGATAATTCACGTATTTTACAATCACTGCACTTGAAGACAAAGATAATAAAAATGACTATAGTTATAATTCACAAATGGCACACTTGAGTACTTTAATAGTAATACAAAAAAATCGAAAATTAAATGTATATTTTTTAATTGTTATATAAGTGTTTAGTATATGTATAATTATTATATAAGTTATTCACTTTTTATCCGGAACTTTTTGTAGAACGTGCGTTTGACCCATATTTATCCCGGCCAGACCACCGATTGGACTCTAATGCAAAGCTTGTCGGTATTCAGGGACGGCCGCTAGACGGCGCTTTGACCACTAAAAGCGACTTTACGGGTGTTACCCTGACAACACGCACACGCAGGCGATTGCTAGTGTCTGCTGGTTTATAAAGAGCAAACCTATAAAAAAAAAGGTCAGTTCGGTACACACCCCATATACCTTTTTAACCGTGTAGAATTCGCAATTTTTCATATATTTTAATATCCTATTACATAAACTCATCTCATAATAATATTATTACGAGCAGGTTAGTATAGATGATAATGAAAATAATCTTAACTATACATACAAAATTGTTCGGTTAATCACCTATAAATTATAACTTTACGTTTTATGTAGCTACTTTTATATTATATTATGTATACCTGCCTATATCGGATTCCATTATACTTACAGCCTACTGCAGGTTACAAAAAAAATGCAAAAATTGATAAACTTCGTGTTTCTTTTATGTATTTAGTTTAAGTGGTTAAACATTGTAATATAGTTTAATCTTAAGACTAGAAGAGTCAAGCACATTACTTTTTTAAGCATAATTATGTAATTAAATAATATAAAAATCAGATTTTAAGACTAAATTATACAGTCGTTTTATTACCTCAAAACAATCAAAACTGATGAGTAGGTAGTTGTAATGTATTCTAACTTTATTGTTTATCAAAAAGCAATATTATACATTTATACCAATAATTGCAGATTGTGGTTATTTTGAAACTCAATTCTAAATATACCTAACTCAATTTCCTAAAAGTATTAATAATTTTTAGATTCTGAGTGATGGGGTGAATACATTGGTTTAAACTGTTTTAAGTATTGTTTTTTTTCCTTGTCTGCGTGTGGTAAGGTGTAAAAATAGTTCAATTTTCAGCCTATAATATTACCAAGTATATTTGATGATATTATTGTGAATAAAGTAATTTATATATAACCTATTTACGTGGAGCCTTGTTTTAAATTTTCAATCCTTAGCCATAAAAGTTAAACATTTTATACATTTTTAACTACAAAATAATTAATAAATTATAAATTTGATAAATGTTGTCAAAATTTGAACTTTAAATGCTTATAAAAAAAAATTGTGCCTATGTATTTTTAATATTTTTCAACTGCTATTATAACGATATATCAGGAGCCTTATATTAAATATTCATGTTTTTTTACCTAACAAATAAAATTTTATTGATATTTATAGAAAAAAAAACTAAAAAAATTGAAAACTGACAATGTCCGTAAACAGCTCAAAAAGAGTCAAAATATTTTCAAAATGTTATGGTGTATAGGAAATGCAATTATAAACATTCAGTCAAAATTGCATGTCCCTACGGTCATTTATTTTAGAGTTAACCGGGACATAAGGCGTCCCGAAATTTATTTTCGAGACACCGATACCCCAAGTCAAAAACCGGTGACAGTTCTGTTTTTCCGGGACGTATGGTAACCCTATATTTTCCACTTGACTGCACTATTTTTTTTATAGTACACACTATACATGCGGACAATGACACGTTATACCACACTGGTGTATTTGAAAACTACAACACTGCATTGGTGTATAATAATGAAGTGGAAAATGTCTTGAATTATATGATAAGGATAACAAATCATATAATTTTCTCACAGCTCCTTTATGTCTGTATAAAAATCTGAATATTTTCCACACCGCTAAAATTCACGGTGTCGTTTAACTGCACTCCTGTAGATAAAATTACATTGCACCATGGTATCATATGGAATTAATATTTCACTGACGATACTAATCATTATCATGCCACCTGTGTGTACTAGTGCAGTCAGATGGAAAACGCTATTAAATACTTTTATAATTTTATACCTATTAAAACATATCATACAGCCATACAGGTTACACAATTTGGCTTTAAAAAGTTAAAAAATAGGTTTGGTATAATAAATGTATTCTTGTCTTAAACACATAGGCATACATTTCTGGTCGAGCCTAGGCAATTATGGTGCATTGGTGCCCTAATATTTGGACAGCACCCCTAATTTTTTTTAACACATCAACATACATGTTGATGTATTTACCTATTAATGTTTATAGTTATTGTATTTGTATAAAGGTTTAATGTTTTTCAGTATTTGGAAGGAACGAGTTCCAAAAGGAACGGATTCCTGGAACGAATTCTTTTTTATAAAAAAAGAACGAGAAAATGAACTAGTACTTTTTTTCAAGGAAAAATTACAAAATTGTTCGTTCCATTCTAGTTCCAATAATTTACAAAGATAATTATGTAAATAATTGAAATTAAGATATATTATTTTTAATGTGTATAATGTGTATTGCTAATTAGTGATCGTTATCGAGTATCGACGTTAAGACAATCGACATACGTTGACCAACAATTTAATTTTGAAGAAAATCTCAAAATAGAATTATAAAATATATACCTACTTGTAGTTATATATTATAATTAAAAATTAAAGAAGTATGCATATGAAAAAAAAAACATAAGTGATTAAATAAGAATTTTTATTTTATTTGCAACTAAAAAAGAAACTCGCTCATTTTCCAAAGGAACGAATTCTTTTTTTTTTTAAGGAACAAGGAATGGAACGAATTCCTTTTTATAAGGAACTTGCCAATGTTATTGTTGGATCGTATCTATAGCGGTACACACAAATATTTTTGATTTTATTATACTTTCACGACAAATAAAATTTCCATGATCTCCACGTATATATTATTATTATAATACAAGCATTATAAATAAAATATATACGCATACTTTACCATGCCCCCAAAAAGTTTCAGGTCGAGCCTAGGCTTGACCGGCTCGCCCCGTGCGCACGCCTATGCTTAAACACCTATCTGCGGAAAAATGTCTGGCCTGGTTTAAAAAGTTATAGTCCTATAGTATATGGTAGGTTAAATATATTTTCGCCAAAAACTATTATTATCATAGTCGTAAATAGCCCAATTTTTTTGTTGGGAGGGGGCAGAAGTATAAATGAAACTTTATACCAAACGTAAATTGACAATGTGTCTGTAATCTGTGTTATATACCTGTTTTTTTTTTATTATAAAACAATATATTTATAATTATAGGTATGTATTCTGTATAATATATTATAAATAGCCGATAATATATACCTATAATATATTATAGGTATACTGTAGGTAGGTATTAGGTACAATACAAAAAGTAAAAGTTATGTTAGAAGTTGTCGTGTTATACTTGAGAGAAGGGAGTGTCCAGTGACACCACCAAGTTCAGGACTCATCATAGAGGTATGATTTTTAATTTAAATTTGTATTCTTCTACTTCTTATTTAGGTCTCTTGTCACGGGGCATGAGGGTATATACTGTTATAATGTACTTATCACTTATTTTAAACTAAGTCACGAGACACGAATAGTGGAGAAAGGAGAACAACTAACAAGTACGATGTAAATACCTAACCAGCTATCACAATCACATATTCACGTCTTCGTTGTTCGTATGGGCTATTTAACTAACGTCTATCTATATTCTATACAGTTTAGGCTTGACAATTGTCAAGTTACAGATTTACAAATCAAACTATCTTTTAAGTCTAATAAGTAGTTAGGTAGTGTACCTGATACTTGATAGGCTGATAAACCAATATAGTTTTGTACCAATACCATTATGGTATGATACTATCATGGTCTATGTTTAATCTATGCCAATATTCAATAAATACTTCGTAGTTCATACCTTTAATTTTTGTGACGACTAATTAAGATTTCTGGTGAATAATAAATGCAAAAATTCGATTTTTTTTCAATGAGATAGTTAAGACCAGCGTGATCAGAACTCAATAATCCTTATTCCTTCGTTAATCGTCATTAATTTGTCATTTTGACATTTTATCTACATCGTAAAACGAGATTCGTATTTCGTCATTCGTGACGACTGACGAGTGACGACCCACAGACTTGTTCTGTGCTTCTATGCTACACGCCTACACATTTACAGATATAGAAATATGTCATATGTGTCGTTCAGAATAACCATAGAACAATAACACACAGTGTCTAACCCCTGGAATAACGAAATAAAATTATCAACTTGCTATCAATAAAATTATCATGTTTTCATTTTTTTTTATCAATATTAGCTAGTAGGTTATCAACGATCAACGTCAAAATCACAACAAAAACAGAATTTAAAAAAAATAGGTAGCTTGTAATTATTTTAGCAGTATTAAGCAATACCTACCTATATATTATATGTGTTTATCGATTTAGTTTCGAGTACGCAATGAAGTTGTTTGTGTAAAAAAAATTATCCAAAGAATGACATAATCATTATTTTATGACATTTTTCCGTTCAGTATATCGTCTGTTCACTACAATGAGCAAACCTCAAGTCGTTTTTGTCCTTGGAGGCCCAGGTGCAGGTAAGGGTACGCAATGTTCCAACATAGTATCCAAATTTGGATTTGTCCACCTGTCTGCTGGTGACCTGTTACGAGCAGAACGCAGTAAACCTGACAGTATGTTCGGAGAATTGATTGACAGTCATATCAAGAATGGTACAATTGTCCCAGTAGAAATCACATGTAAACTTATACAAAATGCAATGGAAGCATCGGCAGCTAATCGATTTCTGATTGATGGATTTCCACGAAATAAAGACAATATGATTGGCTGGGATACCACAATTGGAGACCAAGTTGATCTTCTATTTGTGCTGTTTCTAGAATGTTCCGAAAATGTATGTATACAATTTAGTATAATGTAGTATAGAAGACTAATGGTACTGAAAAACTTGTACCAAAATTAACTATTATTTTATTTTAATAGGTATGCATAGAACGATGCATGAAAAGAGGTGCTGCTGGAAGTGGTCGTGCTGATGATAATTTAGAAAGTTTAAAAAAGAGGATTGTCACATTTGTGAATGATTCTATGCCGATTATAGAATATTTTAAAGAGAAAAATTTAGTGAAAAGAGTTGAAGCAGGAAAAAATGCCGAAGATGTATGGTCCGATATTATTGAATTATTCAAAAACATTTGAATAGAGAAACAAAATAAACATTTAACTTATTAGACAATTTCCTAAATATGTAGATTAAATTATTTTTATTCTTGCACTATCCCAACAAAAGTTATTATTTTAAAATATGTATACCAGTGATTCAAGATATTTGATTAGTGTTTTAATCAGTTTTTTTTTATTTATTGAATGATCCAATAAAAACACAATAACATAATTTTAATTATATTGAATGTTTTTAATTTCCATTAACCTTCATCCTTAAAATGTAATTCTTAAAATTTACATGATAATTTAATGTCTTGCCTATAATTTTACAAAATATCATATCATCAAATGAAAATACTTTAAAAACTTCTCTAAAAGTATCAAGGTTCATACTAAAATAGTTATTGAAAAAATGCAACCAAAATATAGAATGTTTATTTTATTTTAATATTTTAATTTTTCTATGGTTCTACAATTTAACCAGTATTTAATAAATTAAATTAAATCATTTTTGATTATACAAATATGACATAAGCCTATTTAATGTTCAACAAATATTACCATAATACTGATGTTTGATTTTATTTGGTAATAATTTAAATGTATAAAAATGATTATGACAAGTTACAATCCCTTACCAATAAAATATATTCTAGTTTAATTTTTGAGTTTAGAAATTATAAATTTAATTTATTTGTGTGTTTTTTTTGGTATTTTGATCAAATTTGTTTTACATTACCACTAGAACATATTTTAGAACATTCCATTTTTATTTTTATAAAAGTTTATATAAAATATTTTTGTAATTATTATAACAACTTTAATTGCATGTTTTTGCATATTTTGAATTTTTAGTACAAAACTGTAAACCTGCATGATATTTTAAAATACCTAATCAATTTTATTACAATTGTATTAAACTAACTTTGAAGCTCCCATTGATACCTACAACTTACATTATTATGAGCCTTTTATACCATATACCTGATGGCAAATTATGATTTTTAGTTAAGACCATGATAATAGATGAACAGATAATATTATAATATATCCTAAGACTTGCATTATGAACTAAGGCAATAATTATAGATGACAAATCTAAAGAATCTGACACGACAATTGGAAATTGGAATAAACTAACGACCATGACAAAATAGATTATAATAATATTTAATTAAACTAATTCAATTTATCATGATTCATGACCAAATACTTTTAATAGTTATAACTTATAAATTATAACCACACTTCCACTGGGCAGATATATAATACAACTATAGCATGACAAAATGTATTATTTTATATAGGTATAAAAGATTTAACAGAAAACTTAACAAATGAAATAACTTTTGATGTAAATTTCTAATCAATATTTAAACATTTGTTTCCATATATATAATTTATAGACGTTTGCGCTACTAATACAATATACATTATTTATTTTTTTAATACTATAAATCAAAATTTTTAAATTTTTTAAAATTTTTTTTTCGATAACTCAAAACAGCTTATTTGTAAATCTAATTTTAATTTGATGTTTGATGATAAAAACGTTTATATAAATCAGGTAGTTAGTTTTTTAAATCGTTAACATATTTATCATTTAAATAATTATGTATAAATGTATAATACTATTATACAGTGCTCAAAAGATTAGATAAGGGATACAAAAGTATAAAAAAATTTGCGGAACATTGTAGGTACGCATAAAAATTTATTAAAAATAAGGGGACTTGAGGACTTTCCCTAAATTCAAATCAAGCATTGATATTGTCATGGAAGCCTAGATCTAAAGTATTTTTAAGCCGTGATGTATAGGTACATAATATTATAATATTATCTACATGGTCATCTAAGCATAATATCAGAATGCTGCAACCACGAATTAAGATTTAAGACACGGTCAGAAGATCTTAAGACCGTGATTTAAGACATTATACAGGAAACGAAACGAATGATTTTAAAATTTAAAATTAGCTTTTTTTTTTTTTTGGTCTATGATACTAATTACTAATCAAGGTGTATTGATACTAAATACTAATACATCTTAAATAGTGGTCTGTGTAATGTGTTAGTGTCACCATGAACTATAATTAATAATTATCTTAGTTCATGCCTCATGGATCCACGATTAAAGATATAAATATCTATTATCTAATGGTTGCTCGACGGGCAATGTCATAAGCGAAATCACATGACAATTGATTTTACTCTCAGAATCAGCTGCTTAACTGAGTGCGATCTCTATTCGTGAAAATAAGGTTATATATTAAAATATTACATGAAACCTTAGATCATATTATATTCTATTATAGCATGAAACTATATTCCCACCTAATTTCGGATAGCATATTAGCATTATAATATAGTACAATGGTACTTCAAAATTCCACTACGCTCTACGAGCGCTGCAGAATTGTTCTTACCATAACTCATGAGAGTAATTTTGAGGACGACAATTCCATGCTCGGCTCGTTGGACAACCATTATATCCAACTATCGGCTATCCAAGGTGTATTTATAAATGAAAGCAATTAAATTCACCTTGATTATAATATGTTTATATTTATTATTTAATAATAGTTAGTTCCTTATTCTCCCGGTATCATGAAAAGATAATATTATAAGAAACGTATAGATGTTAAAATAATTAAGATGTACCATGGTACCACTGTGTGTTATCTTGTAATCCGTGGCCACACTGTTAACTGTTGAGTAACCTCAAACGATAATTATGATCAGTCCTTTTCGTTCGTGTTGATTTTGTTTACTTCTCGAGTATTTCAGATTTTGAGTTGAAGAAACTACAATCATGGTAAGTATCTGAATTTATCTTAATAATCCTCTAGTTTTGAAGTAAAACGTTGATTCTTAATAATATACGTGAAACTCTAAGCCTTTTCACTCTATGGATAATTGACACCGACCCAAACGATAGATTTTCCAAAGGCGGTGTCAAAAACCAATCTTGGCCGACTAAATTTTAAATTCAATTCACTTAATAATGTATGAATAATATTATGAATTAGGGTCGCGTCAGGACGAAGACTGTCAAGAAGGCTGCCAGAGTCATCATCGAGAAGTATTACACTCGGCTAACACTAGACTTTCACACCAACAAGAGGATATGTGAGGAAATCGCTATCATCCCCACAAAGCCACTACGTAACAAAATCGCTGGGTAAATACTAAATATGATATTGTTGATATTACGTTAGCCAAAACTGTGGTTAGTTCAGACATTAAATTAATCATGAGTTTTAAACATCGTTAATAACTAATGATTTCTGACTATTAGTTTTGAATGAACCTACCTACCGCTAAACGGTGTCATCTTTGGGCAGTTTTGAAATTATATTGTAAATAATTTTATGATTAATTTATCTAATGTATTTTCAATGTAAAATTGTAGTTAAGGTTTGGTTTATTTATTTCTATTGCATTTGAACAAAACAAATTATTCCTTCTGTTTTTATTTATTTTTTTACTTGCCCCATGTTGTATTGAATATTGAGGTATTCATGTTTTTCTTATAAAAAACCTATATTATAATTCACTTACACCAACTTTGGGCACTATTTAAAATTGTTTTTATAAATAGACATTTTTCTGAGTTGTACAAATATATTTTGTAACTGTTTAGTTTAAATTAACATATACAAATAATAACCTAACATTTTCACCAATTTATCTCCGACGTTTACCCATCTGTACAAAATTAAAAATATAACTATAGAGTATAGGTACTATTTAGACTAAAAATATATATCCAAACACATTTTTTCGGACATTAGCAAAACGATAGATAATGGACATAAAATTAATACCTACATTTTAAATTTAATGCTCCGAGCCTGCAACACTAACTACCCAAAGTGATTTTAATTATTTGTTTCACATTAATTAATTGATAAGACACTGTTATGGAGGTAAAACTATAAGATAATAATAAAATTGCCCCTAGTTAGCCCATTGGATGGTATACTGTTAATTATTATTACTCTATGTTAGGTATATAATTTATAACTTAAAATTTAATTTTGATTCTTCACCCCATTTAAATAGAACTTCTCGTTTGATTGAATAAAATCAATAAGTACTCTTGAGTTCTATATTTTTAAATTAATTTATTGAAGCCTAAATAACAAAGGCCATGGTAAATTAAACATTACAGAAAATTATACGATTGAGATTTTATACAACTTAAAAGTATAAAATTTTGATTGTTTTAGAAAAGTTATAAGTATTTAAGTGTTAAACATTCAGTGTTTAGGTCAATTCTAAGTGCTTCATAGGATTGTTAATATAATACCCACTAGTTACTACCTAGTACCCAGTCAATTGAGTATTGGCATTTATGATAGTCATAGAGATATCGTAATATCGATAAATCGATACCTAAATTTTTTTTTTAATATCGCACAATTCAAAAATATATTGTTGAAGAAGCCTAATGTCTTGAATATGCAAAATAATCTTTTTCCTACAAACTATGATGGACAAAGCCAATAAAAAAAAATATATGTATAAACTTAAAAATCCGCGCTCTAGTCATTATTTACAGTCTCTTCGGTGACTGTTATATGAAAGTTCTACTGTATTTTAAATGTATTGAAATCAATCACAAAGCTATTTAAAATGTCCGATATTCTCTCAAAACTTTTGAAAGTAAGTTTTTGATATTCTTCAAAAGCGGAATATTTTTCTGAGTATTTTGATACATAACAATCAAATTTCGGAATAGTAGTAACCTTAAAATACTTAAGTTATAACTCGTAACATATCATAAATGTAACAAAATACTCATAAAAATATTCCGTTTTTAAAGATGAAACTATAACTGTTCTCATTCAAAATAGTATAAGGATAAAAAATATTTTCAAAAACATTAATACTTTTTGAAATAATGAGTTCATGATAAAAGAATCATCCTGTATAGAAAACAACAGTCTTGCCCAACATCAAAAAATATCAATCTTATATTCTTACTTTCAATTTTTTTTAAATCTTGACATTACAGATTTGTTACTCATTTAATGAAAAGATTGCGTACAAGTCAAGTTCGTGGTATTTCCATTAAATTGCAAGAAGAAGAACGTGAGAGGAGAGACAACTATGTACCAGAAGTTTCTGCTCTTGAACAAGATGTTATTGAAGTCGATACTGAAACCAAAGACATGTTGAAAATGCTGGTATGTTACTATTATTTTTTTTTTATCTTATACTTTATAATAAGGTAGTTGGCTATATTATAGTTTTTTTTATTTTAAGGATTTCCAAAACATCTCAGGATTACAACTTGTCCTCAGCGGAACCCAGTACCCCAAGAGGAATTAAGACATGTGAGTCACATGATGTGACAACCGTTATAACAGCTTATGATTCAGTAAAACAAATTTTCCAAACATGTTATTATTTATTTATTTTAACTATAAGGACTGTGCCACACATAGCGGTTAAAACTGTGGAATTATCGAAACAGCCAAAAATAGACAGGTAGCGTCATACCGCACAGATCAACGCTACTCACGGTGTTTTGTCCCTGCATTAAACTGCTATGTGTGACGCCGGCCTGAGTCCTTAATTGACATCTTCCATTATAATAAATAAAAAAATTACAAATCCTAGTTTCCTAAAAACCCTAAATCACTAAATCTTTATTAAAAAAAAAACCGTACTAAAAATTTAACGGAATATCAATTTTTGAGGACATTATAATTAAAAATCTGAAGGTCAGTCTCTCAAGTATAGACATTATGGCAAATTCAAATCTGTTATTAGAATTCTTATCGTTTCACTAGATCAACAGGTACGTCTAAGTTCCTGTCCTATGTGTGTTATACAAAGACAGAAAATCAACGATAAAAATTGCCTTAACAACATGAAGTTAATTAATAAATGATTAATTCAGAGGTCACCATGGGATAGCTGGTAAAAGTATAAATGTAAAAAAAAATTGTCAAAATATATTTTAAGAAGCAAAATAAACTACAATTAATAATACCTAAACTTATTTGGTACATAATACATAACAGATAAGATCATTTCTATAATTAAACATTGGTTTACTTTGTAGAATGTTTGAACATAATAATATAATATTTGTGAAATGTAACCATTTTATATTAATAGAAATAAATTAATTATCGTAGTTAAAACTTCTTGTTAAACTGCTGTTTAATTTTACAAGTTATCTTATTTAAAATTATTTTAAATTGACAAATAAAAGGGACCTCGGTATGCAGCAATTAGCAACTGCTGCACACCTAGTTGCTTATCTGTAGTGGTATGTCTGTATTGGCATAATTTTTTTTTGACTACCCGTATTTAAAACAAAAATGGTATTTTTTTCACTATATACTTCATTTTTATAATATATTTATAAAAAGACAAGAATTAAAATTATATATTGCAGTGTTACCGTCACCATCGAGTTTCGATTAAAAATATATAGTGAGAAAACCGTCGCCACTGAAATTATTATTATTAGATATCGGATACTCGAAAATTATATTCCATCATATGAACAATGCATTTTATTGTAGAAATAAATTTTAGTTAAACAACTTAATATTTTTATATATAATGTAAACACAATATGTATATTTTTTTATGTACTCCCTACTCTGCATAATACATTGAAAATAGTTGTATATGCTACCTGTGGTGGCGTGGTGCATACTTAACAGAGACCACGCTTCCCAAATTCCATGGTAGGTGTGTAGATTTCCTGCAAAAATGGCCAAATTGGGGCATAGTACACTCACCACAATACAATTACGATGCGGAGACCATCGCTTTCAAATGCTCAAGCCGCTTCTATATCAGGGACCCAGAAGAGATTGTCTCACAACCCCGCCCACGTTTAATCAGTGGCTGGGCAATCTAGATCTCCTAATCTAATACCAAATGAATTATTCTATACAAATAAATTTTGTTCTATTTTATTTTATTTATATATTCATGTTACCTACCTTAATCATTGCCTGATGTAATGCATTTAATCATAAACCATCCGCTAAATAAATAAAATGTATACGCAGTACACTAGTACACACACAATACACATAAACAATCACAAACACCACTATCGTCTATCACTCGTTATGTAGTAGGTACTAGAGCTTATGGTCATTCTTAGCTATAAATTACATTTTATTAGCATTTTTCAATTATTAATGTAATAGTTTTGTATACTTTTTGTTTTATTTTAACATTTTTCATAGACATACATCCCCTTTGTCTTACGGATTTTTATTTGTATTCAGATATTCTCGTATTTGACTACACAAAATCGAATACATCAATACCTATCATACATCGTATACTACTAAGAATGTGATTACTTCGTGTATAGGAGTGGCGATTTATGTTGTTTCGACGGGGTATGACGCATTTTGGTTTGTGTGCTACCATATTCTCTCAGCAAACGGAGTGACGAAGGGCTAAAATGTAATTATGGAAACATTGGAAACTATTGCAGTAATGTACCTATTTTGCATATACTATACGCCGGATAACACTATGTTTGCATTTAAAAGTAGCATACTGAAAACTTCGATTAGCTATAACTACGAAACTAAATTCGTGCGCCAAACTTTGATTTCACCAATATTTTTTTCCCCCAAAGGCATAAATTCACTTTAGCTACCCAGCACATTTTTGGTATTTCAGCAAGTTAAGAACGATGGTACAAAAACAAATTTGCGGAAACCATTATTTTGGAAGTTATAGCCATCCAAAGTTTGCGATTTTAGGTTTAATACGCATGCGCGCAACACTACTCAATGTCGCGCGGAGGACCTTGAGTTTAAAGTATAATATACTTATGTGACTTTAACAGGCTGGCCAATGGCCATAACAACTTTGTTTAATTCCGAGGCCTACGCAAGGTGGTTTTACACAGCAAATCGGAGGATATTTTCGATTATTTTGTCCGAGCGCAGCGCAGCGAGCGTGTTGCAACGCTAGCAGATTTTGTGCTTTTTAACAACTTTGTTTAATTCCTAGGCCTGCTCTAGGTGGTTTTACACAACCAGTCAAGTAGCGTTGTGCGCATGTGCATAAACGTAAAATCGCAAACTTTGGATGGCTATAACTTCCAATATAATGGTTTCCGCATTTTTTTTTTGCACACTCGTTCTTAACTTGTTTAAATACTTCGAAACAAAAAATTCCAAAAGTGTGCTGGTTAATTAAAGTGAATTTATTCGCATCCAAAAAATGACTGTCCCACAATATGTTAAAATCATAGATATATACAACAACTAGATAGCCGTCTTTATATAAGTTGTGACCAATGTTGAAGTCGGTCGCCATTTATAAAGCAGGCAATGTTTACATTTGTTTTATATTTATTTATATAAAAATATATTTATCTATATACATATATACTGTGATAATATTATTTTGTAAACATTTGTTGTATGTATCTATGGTTAAAATACGTAAAAAAAAATTAAAATTTGTTACAGGCGCTGCGCGTGGCAGTCAAGTAGCGTTGCGCGCAAGCACATAAACATAAGCAATAATTTGTCATTTATATGTATAATTTACAGCATTTTTTTGGAGTTAATTTTAACTGTATTTAAATTAAATAATTTATACAAGTTATGAATTAATAGTGATATACTTATGTCATTCTGGCAAAATTAGCTTATTTTAACCTTTTTGTATACAATTAGTCATTCAAAAATTGAATAACTTATTTGACATATGTTTATGTCACTCTTTTTAAAATTCTAATATGATAAAGATATTATTTATGGTTGATAGTACAATATGATACTTATCATGTGGACATGTGGTTGAATTTCCACTACTGAATAAACTTCATGTGGAAATCGCAGATGAAAGTAATCACAAAACTTCAAATTAGTTTTTAAGTTGCTTAAACATATTTTGAACTGAAAAATACTTATTTCGAACAAATATTATAGATATTCATATTTTTTTCGCAAATCTAAAAAAAAAATTGATTTTGGGGTGTATAGGGTCAGAACGTATTATATTTTTGTTTTTGCTGGATTTTATTAATTAATTTAATTTAAAATTGTGTTTCTAGGCACTACACTACTACTCAACATTTATAAAAATATATTTTACTGACCCTATACACCCCAAGGACATTGCATGATACATTTCACAGAGCAAAACTATTGAGTGTCCCTATTCGCCCCTTATTTAGGTACATAATGTTGGTTTTCTTTGTAAAAATGGACTATTTCTCATAGGAAATACATTGCATATAAGCTAACATGTTTAAAAATTTATTTTACTGGCCTTATTAATCCCATGGACAGTGCGAATATATTTTTAGAGCATAATGATCTTGTAACCCTATTCAACTCAAAATGAATATGTATAGGGTCACAGTTTTAAAAAAATGTATAAAAAAATCGAGCAAAGTGAATGTATTTTTTTTATAATAAATTATATCGTCACATCTTACTTTTCATTAAAAAAAAATTTATTTATCTTTAAAACTCTAAGAGATATTACCAAAAAACCTTTGAAATTGACCCTATTCACCCTGTTTTAAGTATATGTTGTTATAATTTACAAGTAATCAGATAATTTATTAATTCTAATAGATATTTGTAATGTTTAACTCTAAAATTATCTACTTTGGATACAAAGATTAATAGATTACCACAACAATAGCAATAATGTCCAGGACAAGCAAAATTAGCTATTGCTGTATCCATTTCTTTCATCTACATTAGTCCAACATTCATTAGAACAATCTTAACTAACTAACCTCTACTATTTATAACAGCTCCTTGTAGTCTTTTTCCCATAGATGATGTCATGATGACTGTCATCACTGCTGTTGTAATCATAACCAATAGCAGCAGAATTTGATTTAACAACATTAAACGTTAAAATAATTCTTAATAGAAAGAAATTTGTAGTAGGTATTTATGATTATTAATATATTTACTTTATCAAATATAATTTTTGATATATTATATACAATGAACACTTTTATTATTATTATTATTATTATTATTATCCTATTTTTCAATTAAATAAATGATCAAACAAGACTTTAATAAATAAATAATTAAATTCTACTAAAATAACTACATAAATAACTACATAAATAACTAATAAAATACCTAGCTAATAAAATAACAAATAAAATAACTAATAAAATAACAAATAAAATAACTACAAATTAATTTTGATCCCAAGTATATCCAGGAGAACTACCTTGACCGTCAATACAATAATAACAAACATAACTATTTACTTTATATTCTTTATAATTTCTGTTAGCACAACAACGCATTGCTTCAGTTGTATGACGAAAACCTTCAAAACCATTAAAATCACAAGCTCCTTCATATTCACATATTCTCGGTGCTTGTGTAGGTCTTTTTGTGACTACTGGAGTTTTGTCATTATTACCGGTTTGACCACGAAGACAGTTACATCTATGACATATTACATCATTGGTTCCTACTTCATTAGTACACTCAAAATGTGTTCCACATTTATTTGAACATGATATTTGACATTGTTCTGAACTTGAATATAGATCAAAACATTTATTACCATTATTTCCTCTAACAGCATCAATTTTGTTACAATAAAATAATAATATTAATATAGTCAGTGTCATTATAACATTCATTTTAATATAATATACTAATAACACGTTTATTATAATAAAATACACTATTAAAAATATACACTATTATTACACGTTTATTATACTATACTATTTTTTCAATTAAAATACTTTTATCGTGGCTATTTTCCTCCTTGGCTTTTTTGTATTATATGATATAACAATATCATCTGTGTATTTTATTACTCGCTATTAACAGGTAGCTAGATTAAGACAGGTCAATAGTTTCGATCATGAAGTAGTGTCTAAGGTCTAAGATTAATGTATATTAATCTATATTTATTAATCTTAGTTCATGGTTTCGATCTTAGATCATTTACAATGGATGGAGCTACTTTAATCATTTGCCGTGTTTAACATAACCCTCTCCCCCCCTACCCCACTTATTAGTTATTTTATAGTGATTGTTGGAGAAACGCATGCGTAATAACTCGTTGTTCCTTGAAATTAGATGGGTGGGGGGGGGGAGTTATGTTTGACACAGCTACGAGAAATACTGAATACACACATAGCTCCATCCTATTGTATATGATCTAAGGTTTCGATAGAGAAATACATTATAGACAATTTTTATAATAACAATGTTATGTAGATACTGCGTAGTGGTCGTCAGTTATCACTTATCATAATTTATTAAAAAAAATTATATTTTTACAAATACTCTATAATATGTCATAATAGAGCATATTATTTTGTTTCTTATAAATAAGTATTTAATGTTTCTTTCACAAATTCACGATTGTAACATTTGTAAGTAGTTAATAACTACAAGTTATTAGTTTGGTATTATAGTTTCATGGGTATCCGGATAAAAAAGCCACCGACAAAAAAGTCATGAACAAAAATGCCACGGATAAAAAAAGACACGGATTTATTTTAAAATTGAATACAATAGTTTAAATTTACAATTTAAAAAAAAAAATGTATTTAAAAAAAAATAATTAATTAAAATAATCTTATTGTGTAAGCAATAGCTGTCAAATATTCGTCCATTGTCCGTTCTGTTAATAGTCATCACTACATATTTTAAATAATTTTTCTTGCATGTTTTCAAAGTTTTTTTTTACTTAAATTGCCTATTGCAAATTGGGCTAACTTTGTATCGTCAGAAGCTAACTCTAACCTCATTTTGTTATTTAATGCCCAAATAGAAGGATGATTGTGGCCTATTAATTTGGAAAAACGCTGGTTCCACCCTTCTGTTTGGTTGTTAGTTCGATGTCCATTATTGAGGGTAGTTTGGTGGACATTCCATATTGTTGGTGGATAGAGTGCTGGAATATTTCAAAGTCTGATATCATTATTTGGATTACAGTGAACACTTCTGTAAGATCCATGGACATACGTGGTATCAAAATAATCTACCAAATTTATTGCTTCCGGTGGCATAATTGTTCTTAAGAAATCCATTCCCTCTAATACTTTGTTTACTGGTAAAAATGCTAGACTATCGAGTTTTCTACAAAATATACTAAAATTATTATTATTATTCATATACATATTTTCAAGTCCAAGGCTCTGTATTTTTCTATGCGTGTTTTGAGTAAGGTGATAAAAGCTCCGAGTTACCGATAACTCACCCTTTAACTAAAATGGCCATTAGTATATGGTCTACTAATAATATTAGGGGGATTTAAAATGTGTAATATTTTTGTATTAAAAAGTAAAAAGACACGTATTTTGGTATTTTCTTCACATAGTTTAATTTTCAAAATATTTCGCTTATTTTAAATTCTGAGCGAAGCGATGAATGTATTGATTTTACAATGATGTGTGTTTTTTTTTTATTTATTTTTTTATATTTTTTATTATTTTTTTTTTTTTTTAATATTTCTATTTTAGATTCTGAGCGAAGCGATGAATGTATTGATTTTACAATGATGTGTGTTTTTTTTTTAATTTTTGTGTCTGTCATCACCTTTTAGGACAGTAAAAGTGCTTGGATTTTCTTCAACAGTAACTTTTCTGATAGGAAAGTGAATCTAGTTGTACTTTAGGGAGTCAAAAGTAAACATTTCCCAGTAGTTTTCAAAAGAGGCGTAAAAAACAAAAGAAAAATTAAGGAAAAACGGGAATTTTTACGCAAAAATTGTTTTTGAGAAAACCGATTTTGGTTTTTGGTGTAACTCTAAAACAAATGACCGTAGGTACATGAAATTTTGAATGAACGTTTATATTAGCATTTTCTATACACCATAACATTTTCCAAATATTTTGATTTATTTTGAGCTGTTTATGGACATTTTCAGTTACCATTTTTTTTAGTTTTTTTTCTATAAATATCAATAACATTTTATCTGTAGGGTAAAAGAGCTTGAAAATTTAATAGAAGGCTCCTAGGTAATTATTTCAAAGGCAGATGAAAAAAATTAAAAATCCTAGGTCAGTTTTTATTTATAAGCATTCAAAGTTCAAATCACCACAAAATACGGAAAATCACGAAAATTAGCAAACTATTTTGAGTTGAGAATTCATAAAAATTTTTCTTTTTAAATCTAAGATTTGAAAATGTAATATAAGATTACTCATATTAAGTTGTTCTACCTTTATCAAAAAAAAAATATGTCTACAAGAAACTTAAATTAAATTTTTATGAGCGTCTGAAATTTATATTTTTACAACATTTGATATTCACTCAAATACTTGATATCTCATGTAACGATTTTCTTATTTTGTTGTAATTAAAAAACGAATGACTGTAGATATTTAAAAATTTCACTGAATGTTTATATTAGCATTTTCTACACACCATAACATTTTGAAAATAATTTGACTCTTTTTGAACTGTTTACGGGCATAGTCAGTTTTCAATTTTTTTAGTTTTTTTTCTATAAATATCAATAAAATTTTATTTGTTGTGTAAAAAAGCGTGAAAATGTAATGCAAGGCTCCTGATATAATGTTACAATTGCAGTTGGAAAATATTAAAAATACATAATCACAATTTTTTTTTATAAGCATTTAAAGTTCAAATTTTGACAACATTTATCAAATTTATAATTTATTAATTATTTTGTAGTTAAAAATGTATAAAATGTTTAACTTTTATGGCTAAGGATTTAAAATTTAAAACAAGGCTCCACGTAAATAGGTTGTATATATAAATTACTTTATTCACAATAATATCATCAAATATACTTATTTCATAGGCTCCTATCATAGGCTGACTGACCGTTTTCGCTCAGAATCGTTTTTCTTATACAATGATATTATATCATTGAATTCAAATTTAACACCATCCATTACAGTGACCCACTTGGAACCTACTGTACAGCAGAGCGACATCCACTTATCCACCTTTTTAGCTATAACCTTTTTAAATTATATTAATTGTATTCAATTTTAAAATAAATAATAATACATTGTAGTACCTAAATTTTTTTAGCACAAAAATAAATCCGTGTCTTTTTTTATCCATGGCTTTTTTATCGGTAGCTTTTTTATCCCATGGATTTTTTATCCCGTAGCTTTTTTATCAATGGCATTTTTATCCTAGATTCTTCATGGTGTAAGGAAAAGAAATAATTTATTATACTATTGACACAGCATCACCACAATACTGAAACCATGACTGAATTTAGTCAAAATTCAATAATTAGGACTGTATCTAGGATAAAAAAGCTACAGACAAAAAAACCAAAAATAATCTAGTCTTTACTCTTCAAGCCTTATGGTCACGTCTAACACTCTATAACACGATTATAATACATTTATAAGAACTTTATAAAAACGTTCTTTATTATAATCATGCTCTCTATCTGACTACTCACTAGTCAGTAGTCATACCTGAGTCATACCTATAATAATGTACTGAGTAGACTGAGTTCTGGCCAGTGTACTAGTGAGTACCACGATTTAACATATACTTATCTCTTAATATCTTAAACCGTGATGAATACTCATCTGTCCAAGGTCCACGAACATATTATATTATTATAATAGTAGAAGTGGAAAGTGGCTAGAAAGTTACAATCGCTATTCGCATAATTTAAAAATAAAAATACTGATTATTATCCATTCAAAAAGATAATACATCGTCCATATTCAACTAATGAAAATGTACGCCATCTACTCGTGTATAAAGGCTTAAAAATTATAACCAATGATATCAGTCATATTCTCATATTATTTATCCTGATCTATAGGTATGTCACGTTTGCAGTGTCTGAATTTGAAATTGGTCATCAAACAAATACTTACTTTTGGAGAAATCGGTGTTCAGACTCGTCTGTCCGCCAACACTCGTCATTTTTCGAAATTGAGTAATTGGGGCACTAAAAAGTCAGCTACCCACGTGAAGATCGTCAACCATCATCCGGATACCATGGCGGATACACAAGTCGAACAAATTTTGGCTCCCTTGAGAGAGGCTGTAAAGAAACAAGTGAGTGGACACAGATTATTTTGTAAATATATTAACAAAATAATGACTGATATATGCGTTTTAATTTGTTACTGGCAGGGTCTCGTGGTGAGATCTATGAAGGAATCAAATGCCTCAGATATGGAAGTGAAAAAAGCCGTTGGAGAGTTGAAAGCGTTGAAGAAACAATTAGATGATAAAGAGTTGGCTTTACAACCACCCTCAGAAACATTTAATAGGTCTAAATTTGCAGACCTCATGATCCGTAGATTTTTTTACGACCAATCCTTTTCTATTTATGGAGGCATGTCAAGATTTATGGAATACTTACAACATAGTATATACCTATTCATAATTTTAAAATGTTTGTGTAATGTTATTTAGGCATTGCTGGATTATATGATTTTGGACCAATGGGTTGTGCATTAAAATCAAATATTTTAGAACAATGGAAACGTTTTTTTGTTCTTGAAGAACAGATGCTTGAAATTGATTGTTCAATGCTGACACCGGAACGAGTATTAGAGTAAAACTTTATTTTAGAATCTGTGTAGGTAACTTTTGATATTTATCTTGTATTTTAATCCATTTAAGGACTTCGGGACATGTGGAAAAGTTTGCTGATACCATGGTGAAAGATAAAAAAACTGGAGAATGCTTCAGACTTGACCATTTAATCAAAAATCGCTTGGAAACTTTAATCAAGGATAAAAAACAAACACCTGAAGTTAAAGAAGAATGCAAAGATATTATAATTAAATTGGATGGTATGACTACAGAGCAAATGTCTGATATTGTAAACAAATTTAACATGAAATCACCTACTACTGGAAATGATCTTTCTGAACCCGTTGATTTTAATCTTATGTTTGCTACTCAGATTGGACCTACTGGAGACCAAAAGGGGTTTGTAGTTGTGGTTTAAATTTAAATTTTATAATATGAGACTTATTAAGATATTTACTGTTAAATTAGATTTTTGAGACCAGAAACTGCACAAGGTATATTTGTCAATTTCAAACGTTTACTTGAGTTTAATCAAGGCAGATTGCCATTTGCTGCTGCTCAAATTGGTAATGCTTTTCGAAATGAAATTTCTCCTCGTTCTGGTTTATTAAGAGTTCGGTAAATTCAATTTTATATTTAACATAAAATTGATTAGTTTAAAAAAATGAAATACTGATCTTAGGGAATTTACTATGGCCGAAATAGAACATTTTTGTGACCCAAGCGATAAATCACATTCAAAATTTAGTGATGTAGAAAATACCATAATGAGGTTATACAGTGCTTGTAATCAAATGGATGGACAACCTCCTGTTGACATCACAATTGGCCAAGCTGTATCTAAAGTAAAAAATCATAGATTACATTAAACAAATTAAGTACTTAATTAATTATTAACACAAATATTTATTATCAGGGTATGGTAGCTAATCAAACATTGGGATACTTCATGGCTCGTATTTACATGTTTATGATGAAAATTGGAGTGAACAAAGAAAAATTAAGATTTCGACAACACATGTCAAATGAAATGGCTCATTATGCTGTTGACTGCTGGGATGCTGAGTGTCTAACTTCTTATGTGAGTTTTTTTTTATTAATTTAGGTTTAAAGTTGAAAAATACATTATTTAACAGTAATTATAATTTTTTTTTATACTTTTTTTAATAGGGTTGGGTAGAGTGTATTGGTTGTGCTGATCGGTCAGCATATGATCTTAGTAAACATGGAGAAGAAACTAAACAAAGATTAGTGGCTGAAAGAAAATTGCCTGCACCTAAAACAATTCAAGTTACAGGTAAGTACTATTTTTTTTTATTAAATGAATTTATGATTTAACTTTGAAGCTATGTTTTTATAGAATTGGAAATGGATAAAGGTTTGATTGGTAAGACACTACGCAAAGATTCCAAAGAGTGTGTTGACAAATTATCAAAATTGTCAATAAACGAAGTTAAACAATTACACGAATTCATTGATAATGGGTAATATAATTTTGGAATACTTAAAACACTATTTAAAATATGTTGGTAGTTTATCTAAAAATTATAAAAACTTTTTATCAGTAGATAAATACAAATCTAATTTTATTATTTTTATTACTTTAAGAAAACGTGATCCAACTACTGGATTAACTTTGTGTAAAATTGGTAATAAAGAATTCCAGATAAACAAAGAAATGATTCCACTCAAATCTTATTCAAAAACTATACATGTTGAAGAGATTGTTCCAAATGTAATAGAACCATCATTTGGTATTGGCCGAATTATTTATACATTATTAGAACATACATTTAAAATTCGTGAAAAGGATGAACAAAGAACGGTAAATATATTACAAGTATTTAAATAACTAAATACAATTTTCATAAAATATATTTATTTTCAGTACTTATCATTGCCTCCATTAGTAGCACCTTTAAAATGTTGTGTTCTTCCATTGCTTGACAATGATAAGTTCACACCCCTAGTATCTATGTTGTGTAAGTATGGCAAAATAATAATATGTAATTTAACTTAATATATATCTTTTAAATTAAAAAATGTAATTTATTTTTAGCCAAAAGCTTATGCCTGAAGGGTGTATCAAATAAAATTGATGATTCAAGTGGGTCTGTAGGACGCCGCTATGCAAGAACCGACGAGATAGCAGTACCTTATTGCATTACTGTAGATTTTGACTCATTGGTCGAACCCCAATCAGTTACTATACGAGAGAGGGATTCAATGGAACAAATCCGAGTACCTGTAAGAACAACAGCAGTTTGATAAACAATTAGTTGTTAATATTTATTTACATTATTGTTATTATTTTAGGTGTCTGATGTTGTGGATTTGGTATACAATTTATCACAAGGCAATACTGTTTGGAATGTAGCTAAAGCTAAATATCCTATATTTGAGTCTCAACAGACAAATGAATAATGTCATTTAAAAGAAATATACATAAATATTAATATATAATTATTACACTTCATTTCAGAAATAAAATACAACTTTGTATGTGCAATAGATGTAAAGGTATTTGTATTCATATTTTTACAATGAATTTTCTTTGTAAGTATTATATAAAAATTGGTACATAGGTATTAAATGTAATGTTCTAATACAAATAATTATACAAACCAATACACTGTGGTCTGTGTTAATTTAATATTTAAAAGCCTATCAGTTGAGAACTACATAGTGTCATACATAATATACCATATTATATATAAGGCTTAAGTGTATAGAACTGAAACCAGTTGATTTCTTAGTTATAACTTATAATTTATATTTATTTAGTATGACTCCATCACACATTACAGTAAAGGAATTAATTTACAAGTTACAAATACAAACAATAATTAGAGGATATAAATTATACTGGCTTAGTTGATAACCACCCAAAAAGAATTCCCTACCGCTTATTTGCTCAACAATAGATATTTTTTTTCATATTTTGGAAACTAACAGTAGTCGGTAGTGCTTTGTTGTATGTGTAGAAGTAGCTGATCAATTGGTAATATACACTACCAACAATTTGTGAACGTATACAGGGTAATTCATTAAGCGTAAAACACTCATTATCTCAAAAAGTATTAGTTTTTGAAAATATTTTTTTACATAGTTTCAAGTTGTTAAAAAAAACAACGTTTTTATTAAAAAATTATATTAGATATTTATATCCTTATAATTTTTAAATTTTTAACTTTTTTGAATGACAGCATAGTTTTAATTACATATTCCAAAGCAGAATATGTTTCTAAGTATTTTGATTCCTAAAAATTTAGGGCGAGTAGTTTATGAGTTATAAGCACTTAAAGTTTAGATGGGCTGAGTGGAGTGGTATGGGGTTACCCCACAAAATATTTGTCTACTACTCCGCTTGTCTAAACTTTAAATACTTGTAACTCATAAACTACTCGTCCTAACTTTAATTTTTATGTATCAAAATATACCAAAAATGGTATGGCTCAAATGCCCTTAACAAATACATTATTTGTATTTTATATTATATACAATTTATATATCGTTTTAATTAGTAATAATAAATTTATTTTTATTTTTAAAATATTAAATCATTAACCTGGAATTAAGTAATTTCCTTGTACGTCCATAATACAACAGAAATAAGTGGCAAGGGATAACTTTTGGGGCAGACGTCAACTATCCAATTTCAATAATATATCTTATAATTTACTGCTTAAAATATTAATAAAATGTGAACCAATTTCAATATTATTAATTATTTAACTATATCAAAAATGTATAACACATTAGTGTTCACTATACTGTCTCAGATTTTTTGATTTCCTCACTTTTACTCTTTACAAAACAAACAGCTTATATACAACTATAGATTAGATTGTAGTCTGTGGTCTGTAGTACTCTGTATCATCATATTGAATTTGATCTAAATGTAAAACAAATAGTACTTTTCAATTAGTGATACTTTGAATCAAGTTACATAACGGTTTAAATTATAATGTTTATTGTGTTTCAAATACAGACTTGTAGTCGTAGCTAATTTTTTTTTTATATTATGAATTAATATGAATGTAATAATTTAACAATAAAATCACATTTACAAATTATTCTTATCACAAAAAAAAATCATTAAAAATGCAATTTTTATTTGTCTATAAAGTTATATTATTACATTATGCCATTGCTAGATTATTATATACCTAACTTAATATTAGCGACCGGAATTTTATGCATTTACATATTCAAACTGAGTGTATGCTCGACTATAAGGGTTCTAAATGTGGACGTTTCAAATCAAACATTTTATTTTGCATATTGATGAATATTTGAGGGGTTAAGGCATATTTTGTTATTAAATCATATAATTTATATAATAGTCATATAGGTACATTATTTTATACACTTTTAATATAAAAATAACTCTTTCCTTGGTCCTTTTTAAAATAAAAACGAGGATTAAAATGTTGATCAACAATTAATATTAAATAATTACAGAAATCTTTTTGATAATCAAAATTTAGACGCAATTCAAATGAACTGATTTGGTTATTTCTTGCTAAACAGATAAAAATAAAAGTGATTTTAATAGTTCTTTGAAACATTATTGACTACCTAGTTTATACTTTACAAAACAAACTTGATGACTTCATAAAAATTGCTAAAAATATATTGTCTATTTGAATCTACTAACCATTTATAAATAGTATAATGTATACGGTATAAGTACATGTACCAATTGGAATATCTTTAATTAATGCTATTATGCTAATAATTTGACTTATTTAGAGTACAATTCTTTATTAAAAATTTTGAAATTCTTTTAAAACTGAATAATCTGTTTTCATAGATTGAGGTATTGTTCATACCTCAGCTCCGTGTATATCCTCGATATCATTTGTACTATTTATTTTGTAGCTTAAATATTAAATGAAGCCCCATAATGAATAAGTTGTACAAATAGCCATGAGCCCTGACACCCTGAGCGTACGCCTATGCATATAATATGTACTTCTATTTAACATGTGACTAGTTACTAATATTATTTTATAACTGAGTACTGCCCAGTGTGTCATCCATAATAACTTACAACTAACAAGTACTTTCAATCAAATTTAAATGTAATTTATTGTGTATACAATTACTATTACATTAAGTTAAAATTTGATTATTTCATTAGAAATATACAATCTGTGCCCTTGCCCCTAGGGCGCAGTAAGAATGTATGCTACAAGAATAAAAACATGAATAAGAAATTTGATTATTAAAAACAAAACTTGATGAGGCTATAAATTAGTACCACACTACATAATGAAGATAAACAATCACATGAATGAATAAATAGATTATTTTAATTATAAGTTTAATTAATACAAAACCAAAATTAAATACATGAACATAACATAAAAAGTAAGATAATTTAAAAAAGAAAAACAATGATAGGCATTACTTAACTCTTTATACACCTTACTTGGAATAGAAAAATCATGTTCACTTCGAATCTCAAATTTTTACTTAATACTTTTATTCAATAATACATTAAGCACTTCATTATCAAGATCTGCAAGGGCCCATTTATGAGAGCTAATTTCCAATGCTTCCCATTCTGCTTTAAAAGCTACTTTTGGATCCATAGGCATGGACATAGCAGCACCGGACATTTGATCTTGCATCAAACGTGACTGATCTGCAGCATTATTTTCACCCAAAACTAGTGCATATATGCTCCGAAGCCCAAATACATTCAAAAAATACCATGAAGCAGACGACACCCAAGCTGCATCTAATGAAACCAATTCAATACCTAACAAAGAAACAAAAAAATTAAAACTTATAATAACCGGTCATATTAAGCAAATTACCTCTTTGTAACATTGGTTTGAAACGCAGGGTTAAGGGAAATGGTACTTTGGTAGTGACAAACCCAGAGAACATCCAATTGATCCAACCACCGATGACCACCATTGGCAAAACGTTGGTTACGTTTCCTTTCAACATTTCGGTCATCATACTTGGATCAGGCATAGCTGTTTGAGCAGGAGCTGCTCGTTTTTGGGTCTTAAAGTAACCATTCTCCTCATTATTAAAGTAATGGCGACGCATATAGAATCCTTGTTTAGATATGTATCGACCATTTTCACGTAACATGCGTGATCTAATTAGCACTTGACTATCCTGTACTTGTGTCAGCTCAACTTTTTTTTGAGACGTGATTAACAATGACACATAATGCCGAATGACACCGACAAGGAATGTGATCAGTACAATTGGTAAAAACACCCAACCTCGAATATTGATGTCCAACACCAACTCAGCCATATTCTTCTAAAGTTAAGCCACAAAACTAAAATAATATGGACATTAATACGATTAAGTAGTAACTAACTCCTAACCGATAAGATTAGGAATTCAGTTGTTTGTATTATTAAATATATTTAATAGAATTTAGATGTGATTTGTGTCATGATTCAATGATTGTTCATAGTATCATAGAATTACAGAATTGAGAATAGAATAATGAATTGAGTAGGTATGACTATTGAGCACGAACTTTATATCTTAGAGCATTTCATTACCAAACTCCAAAATAATTTTCGTGATATCAGACTATTATCGTAGTGGTGTTAAAAAGTAACAGTCATACCACACATAATAAATTAAATACGGTCACTGGTTCACTGCTACTTTTCACGGCTTCTTTTCCCATTGACCCATTATTAAAGAATATCTATGGACCACAAATTAAGATATTCTTAAAATATTCTTATATTTCTTATTAAGATATTCTTAATTCGTGCTATGGACCGAACTGCCCGATGCCCTCTTCTCTACGTCGTGTCAGAGGGCATAGTCGCATGCTAGGTGGATTTATTTTTATTTATTTCCAAGGGTAAGTAACGTTTCTGGTGGAGTTATTTTAAAATCTCTTATACAAATGAAACCTAATATAGCAACCACTGAAAAACTAAAATTTGAGAACAAATTGGAAGAAATGTTGGATTCTGGAAACTTTAGTGTATTTACTGACAACACTTATTTTAATCAATCGCTTGTAGACAATGATATATCAAATAATTGTATTGATTCATCTGCCCTTACTTATTTTGTGGGATATGTTGTTAAACAGGCACGGACATTTTCAGTAACGAAGTCTTGTGAGGAGTGTTTTAAAACTTTGAATAAATTGGATGATTTTGAGGATCATGATCGTTTTACCTTACAAAGAAGTCAGGGCCACTTATTTATACCATCAGATATTTTACTTAACTTAGTATACGAGTAACTTATGAACGAGCAATAGTTAAAATATTGGAGAAGGATAATTTTCAACAACTTATTTTATTTGACGGTAAAAAATGTTTTTAAAATTATTATTGTTGACTTAGTTAAATTACGTTTAAAGGGTATTTAGTAATAGGTACTCTATTAGTAACAATTACAGTGAACAAGTTTTATTTTCATTTGATTTCTTTTTCTTATATATATATATTTGATTTGGTAAGAAATGTATTTTAGTCTTAATAATGATATATTAATTTATTGTTAATTTTAATTTTATTAATTATCTAGTCAATTTTTCCTTATAATTAAGTTGATTCATTTTTTTTTAGTTTTAGATGAATTAAAGTTTTAAGATTATCCCGAAGTTGGCTGCAATGAACATAAATGTCAACTTACTAAACAATAAACATATAACCAAGGTTTACCTGACTATACGAATGATTTTTGCATGTAAACGGAAAAATAAAAATGCTGCAGAAAAGCGATTAAAAAAAAATATCTAAACTCATTTAAATTTTAGCTTGTATAATAACTACATATCTAACTATTTATTTTTTAAACAATATAATATACGTATATTTATATCTCACCAAAAAGTCTTTTTCATGTTACAACTTGCACTTTTGTGAAATCTGTGTTGGAGTATTGCGCTACTGTAGGAATCTACTGTGTGGCAGTCAGCTTAAAGTGTTGAGCAAGTACAATAATATACCTACACACAAACCAATATATTGTAATATTGTCGATTAAATATCTTGTATGTGACTCAATCCGTATTGTAATACAATTAAATAAATAACCGTGTAATGAGTAAGTTATACAAATTTGTCAGTAATGTTGGAATATTCCAACTTTTATTTTCACTTGCGCGCCAGAACATGATTACACCTCACTGGCGCCTCAACTTGCACGTGTAAACCTAGCATTATCTAAACTGTTAGTTATATCATGTGAAGTTGAAGGGACCGGCCAAAAAGTCCGAGTTAACCAAATCCAACTATCCACGAATTCGAGTTATCCAAGGATAATACAATAATAAGAAATTCTAGGGACCGGAAAAATGTTCGAGGTATTGACGATTTCGGGTCAAAAGTGTTCGAGTTATTAAAGTTTAACTGTAATATATAATATATATTATCTATCTTAGTGCCTATTGACTAGCTTTTAGGTCTATGGTTCAACTACTTCAACTATGAAACGATATTATAACTTACGAGTTACCGGTAATCAATTGCACGTAGGAATAATAATAATAATAATGCCATCACACTATGTAGAGAATATATTATCTTCTCTACATCGTTCACTATCAAAAGCATAATATTACAATAAATGAATGACCCATCTATATAGCTAGTTAATTACAAAATATAAATTATAAGATAATATTATTATATATTATTTTATTTTTAAGATAGATGGTTAATTGAAAAAAAAAATAAACACACCAAACTATAAACTAACAATATTAAACAATAATAAAACAAGTAGGTACCTACAATAGCGAGGTACCTATACAAAAAATAATATAGTTAATGTTATAATAAAAATGTTTAAATAGGAATAAAAACAACTGAATAAGAGACATAAAGAATATACTATAACCATTGATTAAAATATACTTATATAGCTATATATAGGTATATATATGTTGATCAATGGTATAATATAAGCCATAAGTAACTATAAGCTATACATTATAATTAGTAGTAGTCTTATTTCTTATGTTGAGTGATTAGGTTTTACTTGAAGATGTCGAACTCGTTGAGGTTGAAGTAGATCCAGAATTACGCGGTGACCCTACTTCGGGCCTCCATAACTTTGCTCGCATTATTCCTGCGCTATTTGGACAATTTTCTTTTGCCCTCGACCAAGACAACGAATGTAATGAATATGGAGTTCCAAACGCGCCTGAAATTTACAATATTTTTTATTTTAAACCATAGATTTTCATTTTACTAAATGTATATATGAACTAATTATTAAAAATAACTGCAGTTTAGGTAGAGATTGAAAGTTGAGGTAGGTATACTAAACAAGTTGGTTATTTATTCATCAATAACGCCCAGTTAATCTACCCACCACCCTCTTTTATCATTGTGCATTTATCCAAGTTCTGACTTTTGAAATTTTTAAAAAAAACCTGAAGATCATTTTGAATTCTTAGCTTTTTATTAAACCTACACATAAAACAATTTGCTGCCTTTTAAAATGTTACAACTTTTGCCGTTCTAGGGCACTTTCCTCATTTGACCCTGGCTCTGGAGATCATACTTATTAGTAGAACATGATATTCAACGGATCACAATGAATGCCATCAGGACATCATCTCCGTTATTCAGTAAATAAGTAAAATTAGGTAGGTAAGTATATTTAATATTTTAATCAATGATTTAGTAAGGCTCTTAAGTGGTACTTAAAATCTCAAAAAACATGTTAGGTTTCTAGTTACCTATACATTATTTCATTAGACAATGAACACAATTGGCGTACGCAGGATTTTTCAATTTTTCAATGAGGGGGGGGCTTGAAAATTAGTTACAATTTTATTTTTGTTTTGTCCAGTCTAATAATTTCAGACGTTTATTCGAGGTATTTTAAAATGTTTGTAACTTTTCAATTTTTCTGGTAGAAAAAATGCTCTGATCATAAGCTTCGATGCCCAATGTATGTTTTTGGAAGCAAATTGGATCTAGTTGGTACTTTTAGCAGGTCGAAATTGAAAATGCTCAGTGCTTTTTAAAATAATTGTAGAAAAAAAAATGAAAATGTACCAGCTTGGTTATGCCATCCTCACTTGGATTGTATTTGATTGGTTTAAATTTTTTTCTATAAATGTCAATAAAAATTATTTATCCGGTTAAAAAGCTTAAAAATATAATACGTAAGTTTTTATTATAGGCAAAATATTAACGAACATAGGCATCATGGTTATTTTTTATAAGCATTTAAAGTTCAAATTTCGTCAAAACCTCAGTTAATTTGTATGGCTAGACAATTTAATACAAGGTCTTTCATACAAATAGTTCATACTTTTACCGAAAAATTACAGATAATTTTAGGAAAATTGGTATGCAAATACAATGTTTTTTCATAAATGAATTCATTCTGGTCAGATGTATATGCAATTTACGTCTTGCTTACTATAGTTGACAGTTGAAACTTGATAAATATTTTTTTTAAAGTAATATTATACGGTAAATGGGGGGGGGGGGTGCTTCAGCCCGTTAGCCTCCACCCCCTGCGGACGCCACTGATGAACACATTTAGTCTAAGTCATTCAATATGAACAAATAATTACGGATTGAACTTTTATTGTAATGTACAGTGTATGTCTGTATATACCTATTCTACTTTACATATTTATTAAATATTTAAACTATACTCATAATAGTACATAACACATCTAAATTAATAATTTAATAAATATTAATTTTTTATATCAAATAGTAAGTTAATATAATATTATGTCTATCTAATCTACAAAACTATACAAAATTATTTTATCAAGAAAAATAACAGAAATGTTTGTATTACTTTAATAGCTAGTATTGGATTAATTTTATTTTCATATTAATATTTACGTACAACCATAAAAACAAAAAAAATTTAACTTGATAGATGTTTAATTTTGAGAAAAGCTAAGTTATTTTAAATGTCAATTAAACTAATTAAGTTAAAAACTTAAAAATAATTAACTTTTGAAATTTGAACTATAGTTAATGCCGGAAATTTGCGAAATGTCGGCTAAAGACGTTAAAGTATTTTGATGCAGCTTAGAGGTTAGTGATTCAACGTTTTCTTGCTTAACATGAATCAAAAATCGACCGAGACAATCAATGATTCATAATCGGATTTTGACCTTATTAAAATATTGGCATTTTAATAAAAATTGACAGAAAACCTCAATATTAAGAAATTATCAAAAGATTTTAATTTAAATTCAAACAGGAATTTACACATGTACCTATATTGAATAATGAATATTAATCTTGTATGATATTATTAATAAATTATATTACCTATCACTATTACCAATTATCTATTTTCCATAAAATACCATAATATAGTAACTATATTATACTATATTCAAATTAAAACTTAATAATAAGACTTGAGTAAACAATGTGGTGGACGAAAAGTACGTCTCTACTCACCCACCCATGACCCATAATTACTACGACCACCACTGCGACCACCAGCATACGATCAGTCGCGTATGCCGATGCGCGAACCAGTGTACCTAGTACCTATACTCTTAAGTTGAAAGATAGTATCATTCTACATAATAGATTTAAGATATAAATAACTAAAGAAAATCATTATTACCAACAATCAGAGCACATTTTATAGTATTATAATTTATAAGTTATAACTATAAACTTATGTAAAATATCAAATTCCTAAAAAATTTTTCGATTTCATTATGCACGAATGCATCCATTAAAATACTGATAACACCCCCCCCCCCTTAATTTTTTTAAAATTATACTCACAATATACGTATATATAAGAGTTGTATTAATGAATTATGAAAATAAAGTTTTTAAGTAAAACATTAATTATTTTTATTCTATTATATGAAAAATGATTTTTAGAATTGAATGGTATTAAGAAAAGGAAGTTATGTACCTACATATTTCTTTTCATTACTACAATTTAAGTTACATTTACGCTATTGGCATACAGCCATATAGATATACCTATAATAGTATACCTACATCGCGGTATATAAGTAAAAGGTTTAAGTTAAAACGTATACGAGTAATAATTAGATATGTCAGTTCCTTCACTGCGTTAAAATTGAAAATTTTGGTTAGGTATACTATAGCAGTGTATATTATACCTCTGACAATAAACTTCTTGACGGGTTGCTCTTTGACCTGTGCCGGTGGTCTATGCAGACGACCGGCGATCGTTGTAAGTTTGGCCACGTTCAAAGATGTGACGCCGTTTCCTGTAGGCCCTGTACCACGGGTCAACTCTGACAGGAAGTTTATGTAACCGATGGCCAACTTCAAGGTATCCACTTTGGACAAGCGCTTCTCATACGGTAATGTGGGTATGTGCGCCCGAAGTCCTTCGAATGCTTCATTGATGCTCTGCATGCGTCGCCTTTCACGCAGGTTCGCTGCTTGGCGCTGTTGCGTCTTTTGTCTGTGACACCGTGAACTCTTCTTGCGACCCGAACCAACTGAAAAATTAATGGCAAGTACATTTTAAAGAAAACATCAAAAATAATTTAAGCATAAATCATTATTTTAAGTTTGTATACACAATTTCGTCAACAAAATATTTTTAACTTCAAAAAAGCTTAAAAAATAAATATGGTTATACACGGTGAGCTTTTTTTTTTATTCCGGTAATTAAATGAATTTTAAATGAAAATTAATTTAGTTATGAACTAAATTTCAAACCTCAGGTATTTAAACTAAAACACATAGATCTCGAGTGGCGACTACGAGATTAGGAATTGCCTAAATGATTTTCCTTAAATCAATGCCATAGCGAGGCCCCTTAAAAAGGATTTCCAAGCGAAATTCAAAACTAAGCTATAAATAGTTTAAGGCACTGTCGAGTAACAACAAGGTACAATATTAATAAGTAATAACATACATTTGACATTGGTTAATATAATAATATGAATATAATGTACATAGACGTGCGCAGACTTTGTCCGCAGGGGGGCCCTTTAAAAATGTCTGAATCAAAGATTCTTTTACTAATGACTACCATAAAAAGGGGTGACTTCGGACATGTGGGGTGAATTCGGACAACACCATGTTTTTTAGTTATCTTATAATTTTAGAATACACGTTTAATAAAAGTTGAAAACTGATACTCTATACGTTAATATCTATTGTAACCTCCATAGAAAATAATATTTATTGATGACATAATGGTGTCATAGTACATGTTATGGAGGTAAATACAAAATATTACCTATATTGTTGTATTTTTAAATTACATAACAGCTACATTGACTACTGTAGCACAACAACAAATAGAAATATTTGATTGCGGTTATCGGTTACCTATACCCGTTAACTTGTCTGTGTTAATTGGTAATTGCATTGATTTTATAATATACTATAAAATCAATGGTAATTGGTACCTATATGTGCAAAATGTTAAGTAACTTGATCTCATACTGTAGTGTTAAATCGTCTTAATTATTACCAACCGTGGGTGACTTCGGACAACACATTATAACTATATGCCCAGATCATATATCAACAATGTAGGATGTCGTCCGTATATAAAAATTATAATCTTAATGTTATTTAAAATGTCGTTGATGGTGTTAGTTATAAAAAAAATGACAACACAATAAGTAAAAACAGAAAAGTAAAAAATAAATTTTAAGTTGACATGTTTATAGAAAAGTAAATAATTTTTTTTTTAGAATATTTAATAAATTATGTTGTATTTGCGATAAATGTATTGGTTTTTTTTTATTTCAATTCATTAAATTTTTTTTTAAATATTTATATTGTCCGAAGTCACCCATTGTAATTATAACATCAGTTTTCAATGAAATCTAATAGGTACGTGTCCGAAGTCACCCCATTTTACGGGTCACTCCGGACAAAATTCAACTTTTAAAAAAAGTGTGAACTTTAATGACCTTAATGATTATTCTTCTGCTATATGATCTTCTTTTCACTCATTATAATAGTATTTTATTTACTAGTTAGGTATAATATGTAAAAGTTTAATGTACTAAATAAGAATATTTTGTTTTTTAGGTCTAAAATATCCGTTATTTGTAATTACTATTTTAACTAACCTAAGTGGTATGTAATATTATCTACAAGTTACAACCGTGAAATAACGTAAGTATATAAATATAATAGTTGATCACACTGTGATAAAAAAAAATAGTCTACTAGCTAATATAGTGGATAGTTGAGACGTAGAGTATTCTTTGATAATAATAAATCATTTGGTCGATGATAACTGATATATTAATAACTTTATTACATTTATTCACAGATATCTAAACTATAAGATTCAAACTGGCTTCACTTTTTTCATGTAAAATGTAAAAATGTTCGCTATCTAGTATAGCATAAATATCTAAGTATTTATTAAAGAAAATGACACCTATGATGATTTTTGCACTGAGTGTTTTAATTTATTTTGTATGTAATCTACAAAAAAAGTACTTCGGAGAAGTAAAAAAGTCTTTCTATGCGTAAGTTGAATGTTGATTAAGTTGATTGGGTGAACAAATAGAATTTTCATGTTAATAAAGAAGTAAAATCAATCTCAAAATTCTGTGCCAAAAAGGCACATTGTTGAAAAAGTTCCCGAATTTTGATTTTTAAACTCCTTTTTTGGGTGTAACTCGTTGTAGTATATAAGTGCAACTCATCTGCCGCCTCGGCAAGAAATGTGCGAAAATTCGATTTGATGCATGCTTGTACAATATCTGCTCGATTAACCAATGGCAACCAATAAAATAATAAATACTAATTGATACTAATTATCTCTCCTTATAAAATGAAGACACAGTATTCATTTTGTAACAAATGAAGGAACATTTATTTATTTATTTATAGAAATAACATAGAGCCTCACGATACTGACTTAAGAGTCTAATGCGGCTCGCGAGCTTCGTTGTGGTCACCCCTGAATTATAAAATATTCAACAAAATGTCTCTCAGTACCTACCGATCTTTTTTTTTTTTAGATAACTGTTTTATTATATATGTATACTGTATAGTGTATACATGATATTATATTATATATTTATTTTGTATCTGTAATCCATATACTATAATATATATATTATATCCTATATATACCTATTCTTGAAAAATAAATCTATTTCTGTTTGATTGCAAATTGTATTTACTCGACCAACATTTTAGATTCTGAGCGAAGCGATGAATGTATTGATTTTACAATGATGTGTGTTTTTTTTTTAATTTTTTTAATTTTTTTTTTATTTTTGTGTCTGTCATCACCTTTTAGGACAGTAAAAGTGCTTGGATTTTCTTCAACAGTAACTTTTCTAATAGGAAAGTGAATCTAGTAGGTACTTTGGGGGGTCAAAAGTAAAAATTTCCCAGTAGTTTTCAAAAGCGACGTGAAAAACAAAAGAAAAATTAAGGAAAAACGGGAATTTTTACGCAAAATCTGTTTTCGAGAAAATCAATTTTGGTTTTTGGTGTAACTCTAAAACAAATGACCGTAGAGACATGCAATTTTAACTGAATGTTTATATTAGCATTTTCTATACACCATAAAATTTTGAAAATATTTTGACTCTTTTTGAGCCTTTTACGGACATTGTCAGTTTTCAATTTTTTTAGTTTTTTTTTCTATAAATATCAATAAAATATTATTTGTTGGGAAAAAAGCGTGAAAATTTAATATAAGGCTCCTGATGTATCGTTCTAATAGCAGTTGAAAAATATTAAAAATACATAGGCACAATTTTTTTTTATAAGCATTTAAAGTTAAAATGTTGACAACATTTATCAAATTTATAATTTATTAATTATTTTGTAGTTAAAAATGTATAAAATGTTTAACTTTTATGGCTAAGGATTTAAAATTTAAAACAAGGCTCCGCGTAAATAGGTTATATATAAATTACTTTATTCACAATAATATCATCAAATATATTTGGTAATATCATAGGCTGACTGACTGTTTTCGCTCAGAATCGTTTTTTTTATACAATGATATTATATCAATGAATTCAAATTTAACACCATCCATTACAGTGACCCACTTGTAACCTACTGTACAGCAGAGCGACATCCACTTATCCACCTTTTTTTAATATAAATACGCCACCTTGTACTTAGTGGAAACGACATTCGTATTTAGCTATGCTTGGCCAAACTTTTAGCATGCTAAGATGAACAGAGTACAGACTATAATCTAACCATTTTCTGCGGATGCATTCAACTATTAATTATTATTATTATTATTTGTCGTCTTGTCAATAAGGCTGCGAACAGTCGGGTTATGGAAAAGATAAAAAGTAAAAACGGTACACATGACACATCACTTGGGATTTTCCCGGCTCATCTGTACCTTATATTGAGCCCAACCAATGAGGATCCCAGCTTTATTTTCTGAGAATTTTTTTAATAATATTATGCAAAACTACAAAACACAAACATGTGTTAATTTTTAATACCTAGATTTACACTTGTGTTTTGTTATTAATTCGGGGATACAATAAAAGTATAACATTTTTTTAGTAGGAACATTTAAAATAAATGTAATTATATTTAATTTAATAGTATGCTATGTGTATGTGTATTGTGTATTTAGCTAAATACACTTACGACTTACCACAATTGCCGGAATCACAGTCACTGTTCAGCGAGCTCGTGCCATCGGACTCGGAACCAGAAGAGTACTCATACAGGAAATAGTCTCTTGTGTACGGAGGTGCGTGATAATGGTGCGCTGTACCATGGTGGTTCAATTGATAATGATGGTGATGATGGTCCATCTTTGGGTATAGTGAGCGTGTGGTGGATGGTATATTAAAATCGTTACTAATATTATAAATAGTATATAGGTACCTATGTGTGTACACTGCACGGCTAGAGGAGACGCGGGCCAACACGATCGAATGCCCGGACGTCGCTGCAGAGACTGCCGAATCAACTTGCAAGTATCGAATATACCGAGGCGTGCCAGTTAAAGGACGAGTAGTCCCGATACCACGCCCATACACCGCCCCAATATACACCCTTCCTTCCACCCACGTATAAGTTCGTGACCCTATAACGTGTAAGCATACACTATTATGTATAATAATATGCAGGCTGCATTTATAAGTTATAGGTACTTGCGTCGCCCTAAAAAATATTGATAAGAAATTCCAAAATTACGGAATTCGGCTGGTATAAGGTATAACTCACCTAATAGGCCCTGATTTACGCAAGTGCAGATGGAGCACTTGCACTTGGCCCCCAATTTCTGGGGCCCCCGGTCTCCAAAAGTTGTAGAAAATTGTTTTTTTAAATTAATTCCACAAAAATGTATTTTGTAAAATGTAATACCAATAACTGTCAATTTTCAGAGTTCAGTATATTTTTATCATTAAATTGTCAGTTGAATTTTGGTTATTTTTGTCATTCCACACCCCAGTGCTAATCAGTCACCATCACAAAATATTAAAATAATAATAATAGAAAATTGTTTGAACATTGGAAATATTTGATACCTAATAACTATTTATAAATTTCTTCGAGCCCAGTATTTGCAGATTAACCCGTCTTGGTACGCTATGAACATTTCGCTTACACCATTACCATTTTTAGAACCACTGGTTTATATTTCATTCGATTTTGACAATATTACATATTATATGCTTCATTCAGGTATTCTTATTCCCGGAAATGAATACGGTAAAACATATAATTGAAGTCCTATGTTGCCGTACTATATGTTGTACTTTAGCGTTGTGCTCGTATCTTGTTATTTTATTATTATCTTATTATATTATTTTATTATTATGAATATTATGCTATAGCAGTTCGATATTGATATTTGTCAGTATCGCGGTATATACTTTTGTACACTCATACGTGTATTTGAATAGGTGAGCATTAATGTGATAATTAATATTAGAAATTTCTTTTTTTAATTTTCCATGAATATTGTTTAGACTTAATTATTATTGTTTTAAAGTTTGGTAGGCAATAAGTAATATGTCACGGCAGACGGCAGTATTTAAGGGGGGCGGCAAAGCAAAAAATTTGGAAAACAAAAACAAAAACAAAACTGTCGGGGATTATTATCTTTTCATTGTCCTTAATTTACTAGACCGAGTAACTAAATTGTATTTATAGTACATGAAATAATGTACAAATATTTTATGAGTTTTGAGATAGGTATTTAACACTTTTAACATATAAATATTTATTTTTTTTTATTATTTACATCCCCCCTCCCCCCATCTAGAACATTTTTTTGACTTGGGTGGGGGGGCCCAAAAACAATTGTCCACTTGGCCCTAATTTTACTAAATCTGCAGGCCTAGGTATAAGCTAGGTACAAGCAAGGTATAATATGACTATATGAGTATATCAGACGTATTTAGTGTATGGGTTCGGTGTATAGGTAAGTAAGATCACTGCTGCAGTAACTCGGATGCAAGTTAACAGCTATTATACAGGGGCGTATACAAGGGGGGGATGTGGGGGTCAGATCCCCCCCAATAGGCCTTTTTTAAAATTTTATAAAATAGTGTTCTTAATGACTTAATGTAAGGAAATTACAAGGAAAAGAAATGGCAAGGATTTTTTGTAAATTTTTATTTTAACACATTCAACAATTAATTAAAAATAATTTACTTAATATTAATCAGTAATCATATATTTATTTCATATTCATATAATCGTATTATGTGATATTTGATAATATGACGTATATTATATATACAAGTATAATAAATTATTATAAGATAATAATATGTGGCAGACCAGCCACGGGCCGTCGCCAGTCGCCACCGTCACCGATATCAACGCGGCGGAGACGACGCCCGCATGTCCGTGCGTATAATAATACATTTTCCTATACATTAGAAAAAGAAATATAAAAATAGCTAAAAATAGCTTAAATAATAAATATTATTATCTAAAAACAAAAATAAATCACAAATATTATGTCAGTTGTACGAACAAGTCATAACTACATATAACTACTTGTAGAATTTAAAATAAAATGTATTGAATATATATATGTTTTATCATTTATTAAGTATTTAAATGTGCACATACCTAGGTTTAGGTATTTTTGTTCCATAATAATTTGTTTGCAACTGATCCCCCCCCATACAAAAGTTATGTATACGCCACTGCTATTATACAATAGGTATATCATACGAATACCTAGTATACACTATACATAATTTGTATAAATAAATAAACAATATGGTTTATACTTTAGCGTCCTATATACAAAAATGTTACTATAATAATCTCGTAATATTATAGCGACAGATACTACGCCGTCGACTGACAAAGCCGAATAATATTAATTAATATTTATTACATATATATATATATATTTCGTATGACAAAGTAGAGCAACAAATTTAAACATGTAAATAATAACAAACTATATGAATAAGGGTACAAATAATAATAATGAAATAAAATAAGATAAAATAATTATATGTCTAATATGGCAGGTGTTAACTATTATAGCTGAGATAAATTTGGAACTACAAGCTAAAGATTCATGTCCAGATTTTGTATCCAATCAATCACATCCATGTTAGCTGTATGGATATCATTTATAGTGCCTTTGAATGCACGGAACGGGCATTCAATTGCTATATGGGAGATTGTTTGCATATCATTTCCATAGTCACATGAAGGAGTGGTGTGTAATTTCCATTTGTACATCATGTGGTTACATCTTCCATGGCCGGTCCTAATGCGATTTAGGGTCACCCAAATTTTTCTAGGTAGATCGAAGCCTGGCTGCTTGGAAGTTGGATTGGTAACAATGTTTTGTCCATCAGGGTTCTCCGCCATCCAATCATCAAGCCATTTGGTATTTTCCCCTGTGTTTTCCAGTAATAGCATCTCTGCGGTTTTCCAGGGTGGTTTGCGTGACTTAAGACGTAGTCTATCCACATTTAGTCTTACATCTGCGTGTACCGGAAGGTTCTTGTTATTTTTTATCTTAGTCCATTCCCGGATGAGAGCTTGTTCTCTTCGGATCTTAGGGGGAGCTATATTGCTAAGTACTGGGAGCCATTTTAAAGGGGTAGTTTTTAATGTCCCCCTTATGATTCTCATTGCTGAGTTGAGCTGTGTATCAAGTTTATTGGTATGTGCACTATTTATCCATACTGGGGCACAGTATTCTGCAGCTGAATATACTAGTGCTAGCGCGCTGATTCGTAGGGTATTTGCATCAGCTCCCCAGGATGTACCGCTCAATTTATTACATAATATATTAATATACAAATATACAATATACATATATATGTATATATGCGTGATGCGTTATTCTTACGAATAGTTCCACAATAAACCAAAACAAAATAATAAGTTATAAGTAAATACTAAATACAAACTAATTTTATAATAAAAATGTATAGTTTTCTGCAATTCGCACTGCTGATATTACCCAACGATTGCTACCTATAATATTTTAGATTCTGAGCCGGGCGATCGATTTAGAATTTGAAAATGCTCACAACTTCCTTAATTTTTAAAACTTCATAAAAATCCTAAAGAGGTCAATTTACTCTAATATAAAAAATAACAGTTTTAGTATATTTTCGTATATTAGATTTAAGTTATGCGTTAAGTTAAGACGGGTACGATGTTCTTTTAAGCTTGTTAACTATTTTCTAATATGGCCCTATATTGCACGGTGAAAATATGAGAAGAACCTCTATTCCAAATTTCAAGTCCGTACGTTGAGTAGTTTTTGAGATACAGCGATCAGTGAGTCAGTGGTATTTGGATTTTATATGTATAGATAACTAATTATTGACTAACATTATCGGACTTTATTTATGCCTAAAACCTGCTCCGTGATATCCTCTTTCATTTAAAAAAAACTGCATGACAATTGGATAAGAAGTTTCGAAGCCAAACCGTAACAAAGATTTCCTCTTTTGCTTGATTTCAGTTTTATATATATAGATATATTATAAATTATTAATATATATTTATATTGTATTATTGCAAGCTATTATATTGGTTTTGTAGGTACTTAATATTTTTACCTAGGTACCCAAAAGTTGAAATAGAAAATGTTTTGGTAAGGTCGTTAGGATACAATTATACAAAGCCTTTTTTGTGCTTCAATTTATTTAAAAATTATATTTTTATTATAGCCTATGATAATCGTAAGAATAAACTCTAATCTTAAGAATGAAATAAAAATGTAAAGCGATAATCTGTTTACCTATATTTGTTATATTTTTTATCCTAGATTAAAGTATTAAACTATAGATTAAAATTATAAAAAAAAAATAGTAGCCTAATTACCTAATTATTGTTACCAATTTAATTCACCAACATGCAATATGTTTATATGTAATATAATGTTCACGACTTACCTCGAGATAAATAACACATCTGAGTCAATCACATTTCATTTGATTTTAAAATGCGCATTTTAACGACCAACTATATTAAAATTTAATTTCCTGTCCAGTGAATGTTGAAACTGATTTATGGTTTCATACTTTCAAAGTCGACTGATTAAATCTGTTTTATAAAATAAAAAAACCAAAAATAATATAAATAACTTAAGTCTAAAACGTACATATTATTAAGTACCGTTAAGAGGACGTTATACCCGCATGTGTTGTCTCCGTCTTACAAGTGCGTAACATAGCAAATTTTACGCTCAGCAAAACATGTGTAGCTCCGTTAGTATAAAAATTAGAGCGAATTGACCTCTTATAAAATCTAAAGGTAAGATTGTTATCTAGGCAACCTCATGGGCTTTTTATTATATTTTAATTTTAACGCGAGTTATGAGTATTTTAAGATGTATAAAAAATTTACAATTTTAAAATACTCATAACTCGCGTTAAAATTAAAATATAATAAAAAGCCCACGAGGTTGCCTAGATAATAATCTTACCTTTAGATTTTATAAGAGGTCAATTTGCTCTAATTTTTATACTAACCGAGCTACACGTGTTCTGCTGAGCGTAAAATTTGCTATGTTACGCACTTGTAAGACGGAGACAACACATGCGGGTATAACGTCCTCTTAAAATCAATATGTTACTTTTAAAACTGCCTACTTTTCAAACCACATATTCTCAGTTCACACTGTTTATTTACTGTGTACAAAAATGAGTACAATATGTTTTATATAATTTTTTAAATACCTACGTAAAAACCCCGTTTGATATAATATGACAAGTTAATAAAAAAATTCATCGATTAAATAGATACTCCAACTTAGTTGTTTAAAAAGTTAATTTGAATATTATCCAATTTTTAAATTTCTAACTTTTTGCAATGAATTTGCAAAGCATTTATGAGAATAAAATCAAAAATGTCCAAAAGTCAGATAAAATTCATTATAATATAGTACATTCTACATTACAAGCGTGTTTATTTTATATAATACCTATGCTATATTGCAATATATTTTAACTAAACATTTTACCATGCCCCTAACGAATTTCAAATTTTTTTTATTATACTTGTTTTTCAACGTTTATTTTGAAACTGTTTGATTTTTTCGCAGTAACCATTATATTAAAAAAGTTATCATAAAAATGCCCATAGTGTTTGGTGCATTATTAAATGAGGGTTTGGGGTTCAATTCCTAATATCATACTTTTTTTTGGCAATTTTTTAAGGTATTTTTCAAGATTCACTCGACGTGGTTTTCCATAATAAATCGAGGTATATTTATGGTTTGCGGAGCGTACCAACAAAGCAAAACTAGCAAGAGCCAAATACACACCTACTTTCTTTTTGAAAAATGTAAGACTCAAAACTTTTGAAAATTTTTTGTCATAACTTCTTTAATAATAACAGTTTCCAAAAAAAAATCAAACAGTTTCAAAAACACGTCTTCAAAAGAATTTTGAAATTCATGAGGGGCGTGGTTAAGTATATTTGTTCCAAAATTTGCAAACAATTAATAATATTATACATGACATTTTCTACCACATAATAATTCATAGGTATCTATCCTATCCTACTTTACTTTACTCTATCAAATTTAAAATTTACTATCTCTGATTGAACTCAAAGTTATAAAAAATCGAATATTTAATAATGTCAAATCATATAATTTAACTATTTGTCTCGACTCTCAGCATATACACTATTACACTACTAATTGAATTTTAGTTTAAATAATAATATAGTAGGTACCTACATCATTTTACACTTATAAAATTTGAAAACTATACTTAACAAACAGACACATTTGTTTAACATCGAACTCAGCTCTCTCTTTACTGTATGATATATGACTATACACTATACATTTTGTGTGTTCGTAAACAGGTGCTATCTTTCCCAGAGGGGTAACAGCAGAAAACAAATCAATGATTCGCTTGCTGTTCTTAAGCGTCACGTCACATCGTCATATTATAAACAACACGCTGTTCGTAAAATAAGTACGACGGATTTTTGTTATATTTATGTAGTTATGTGTGAATTATATATTATTATTAAAATTATATAAAAAGAAATTATAAAACCCTATATTTAATAATATTGTTTAGTTTTTAATGAGTATATTTACTTAGGTACGGCTACCACCCTGCTTACGTAGGTATATATGGATAATACATCATAAATACAATATAAACTTAATTAGTTTACACTTTACAAGTAAAAGGATTTTAAAAATAATGTCCATACAGTGTACTTATTATTTTCATTAATTTAATTTTGATTGAATATTTTAATCCACTGACCACTATACCAGACTGCCCAGAGTCCAGACTGTCCAGACCCTACTATACAACTGTCCACTAAATTTAGGTTATATGCATGCATTGCTATTTTTAAATAAATAAATATGAGTTACTGTACATTGTTATTTTATTTAAACTGTAACACGTGCAACCGATTGGGGCACGTGCTAAGCCACGTGCAAGCGCGTGTTGCTAGTTGCTCTTTCAATATTCACACTTTTTCGCCCATTAAATAACATAAACAATAATGTATACCTACTAGATTCACAAAAATAATAATATTAATTATTAGTATATAGGGATGAAGTAGTTTAGAGTATGGACTATGGAGTATCACACCATCACACTGAATGGTATGATTAATATTATATTATATAGCAGGGATGGACAAACAGTCGATCGCGACTCGCGAGACTGGTCGATCTAGGACCATTTCTAATATAAAGGTACACTTATACATTTAAGATAAATTATATAGTATATACACTTCGTTACATGTATAATCTAAAATAACAATTAATCTCTAGAAATTGTATGACAAATATTAATATGGAAATAGAAATATTATACTTACATAATATATATATACATATATATTGCCGTAATATCTTTGTTTATTTATTAGGCACTATGGGACTAAATACTAATGTAGTTATTAAATTCCTAAAGCTTAAATGTTATTTTAAATAATAACAAAGTTGCACCCAACGTGGGGATCGAACCCACGGCCCCGACATTAAGAGTCTCGTGCTTAACAATACAATAATATACTATCTATCTGATATCATAAATGTAAACAACTTAATCAGTTACCTAATACAGTAATCCATAATTTAAATAATAAGAAAGTTTAAAAATAAATAGTACCTAATACAAAAAGTTTAATAATTTATTTTTTTAAATAATATTATATGTTAATTTCATTATATTTTAATAAAATGATCACATGTTTATGAAACAAAATTAATTAATCATATTAATATATCCATGCATTATAATTATTAATTATTATATTATTTACCTAATTATGTTTAAAAACTGTATGCCCAGATATTATACTGAAATAAAACAAGAAAAACGATTTAAGATATTTTATTGTAATTCAAAAACAAATAACCGTAGATACATATTAGTATATGATATTTTCACTCAATGTTGATTTTATAATTTTATAAATAGGTATAGGTAAATGATTCGATATACATTACAAAATATTTTGACTTTTTTGAGCTATTAATTGATATTTAACATAGGTACCTATTCAAATTTGTTGTTTAGTTAATTATTTTAGTTAAATATTCGCTGGGTCAAAAAGCTTAAAAATTTAAGGTTGCAAGGTTCCTCATATATATATATTGTTATAATAGTAGCAGGGTTAGATTTGACCGAGAGTTTTAAGGGCACTTGCCCCGGGCAGCAAATGTTTCGGGAGAATCCTAATGCCGGAGTAAAAACAATTATGAAAGAGATGTAGGTACTGGATTTTTTATTATTTGATGAAATTACAAACGACTTTGCCGGGATAAAGATCAATTTATAAAAATTTATTATATTTAACTATTTTGATTTAATTCATTTTGATTGTACTTACAGTATTTACTGTATATACAAATTTGAAAGTATAAATTGAATTAAACTGGAATTATAATTAATTATTAATGTAACAGTGTGAAGGTTTAATTCAAAATTTTAATAAATAAAACGTTTGAAGTTCATATTTTCACAACATTGGATATTTACTTGAATTCTCTATGAAGCGATTTTCTTATTTTGTTGTAACTTGTAATTCAAAAACAAATGACTGTAAATACATGACAATTGCACTGAGTGTTTATATTTTCATTTTCTATACACCATACAATTTTAAAAATATTTTGACTCTTTTTGAGCTGTTTATACGGACATTGTCAGTTTTCAATTTTTTTCAGTTTTTTTTTCTATAAATATAATTAAAATTGTATTTTTTGGGTAAAAAAGCGCGAAAATTTAATGCAAGGATCCCGATATATTGTTACAAAAGCAGTTTAAAATTTTTAAAAATACATAGGTACAATTTTTTTTTATAAGCATTTAAAGTTCGAATTTTGACAAAATATATGAAACTTAAAATGTAATAATTATTTTGTATTTAAAAATGTATAAAATGTTTAACTTTTATATCTAAGGATTGAAAATTCAAAACAAGGTATAAATACGTAAATAGATTATAATATATAAATTACTTTATTCACAATAATATATTATCAAATATACTTAGTAATACCATTGGCTGACGACAGGCTTCGCTCAGAATCGTTTTTCTTATACAATGATATTGTATCATTGAATTCAAATTTAACACCATCCGTTATAGGTGGTGACCCACTTGTAACCTACTGTACAGCATAGCGAGTAGCGACACTCACTTGCCCACATTTTATAACTATTAAATTTGATTATTTATACAAGTATGCTAGGCTAACACAACACACAACTACAACGTCTCCGTTCAGAATCGTTTTTCGTTGAATTCAAACATAACACATCCATTACAACAAATATGCTTGACAACTACTGTATAGTAGAGCGGTACCCACTTGTCCACCTCTTTTTTTGTTGTTCTAATAAATTTTTTTAAAAAAAAGTAATTTATAAAAAAAATGTTATCGAAATGTATATAAAATATAAATACTGATTTGATTATTAGATCAAGGAAAATGTTATTTGTTTTATTTTTAACTATTATGTTTGTTAAGCCCCTCACCCTTACACAGTGTATAGCCATATACATACTTATACGATACCTTTTTTTTTTTGTTTGAACCGACGACGCCGCGGGATCTGTTTACACATTCTTCCGCGGCGCAACTTACTTATAAGTTATAACATACCTACTATGTATAAGCTATAAACTATAACCAAAAATAGTATTCTGTGAATTTAATAGTATACAAAAAAAAATATCAATAATAAGTTTACGAGTATGGCAAAAAATTATATATTCAACACATATTGAATTTAAAAATTTCATCATTATTATTTTATTTTTTTTACTAAAACAATATACGTTTAGTGTTTACAATGCTTTTGTATCAAAGAGTTAATCGAATTTAATTTCAAAACGAGTTATCGCCCATGTTATCTATATAAGAATATTATTTATAAACCATATATACATAAATATTCAATGATAATCCCTCAATGCTCTATAGTCTATAGTATAAAGGTTTAATCTTTAGGGTGATCTACATACGTAAAAAAAAAACAAATCGAATACGCGAGTTTGGTGATCTCGACGTCGGATTATAAACTTAAACCTTCAAAAAGTAAGAGTGAGAGTATAGTGGGCGCACATATTATATTTTCTATGATGCACGCGAGTGTGTGAGTTTAGGTGTGTGGTTGTGACGTAAGCTTTAGACAGCTGCAATATGATTGTATGTATCCAGCTATAGGCGATACGCGTAAGGGTCTACCCTATTTATTTTGTCTGTCAGTGTATAATAATATATACGTATATTATAATATGTGCGTATCATATATATATATATATATATATACGTAGGGTCGTAGGTACACTATTCCTTACTACGTCGTTCCCCCTTTTTGCGGCATGGGACAATGCATTGTATATAATGCGACCTCAATTTGAACTTAATGTACAATGTATACACCAATTGACCCTTTTTATAATAGCGTGTTGGGGTGAGTTTGAGGGAGTCGCATAGAGCACCGTTTGATATAGTTGCCAATGTTTCAATAATTATCGAGTAGTGTTTTTTTTTTTCGATAGACTAATTTTATTGAAACGGCAAGGTGTTTGTATCACCCTATATCGATATAATGATAACACGCAACCTATTGTCGTAACAGAGCAGCCCTTCACATCAATGTTATAAAATATGCGCCACAACATCCATCGATATATATATTCAACACAATGATCGCGATCATGATCCATAGAAAAAAAATTGTGTTTATGCAACTTTATGGTTCTGAATTCTGGTTCATACTTATCTTCATGGGCTATAGACACCAACCTACTTCATGATATACCTATCACTGCCGTAGTTAAAACAAAGTAGACAATAGTACTAATTATACTAATTACGTATTACTAGTTAACGATATAAAATACTGTTGTATAAAAAATTAACCAACGATATATTATTTTTAAAAAATGTGTTCATCATTTAAATTAGAACACAATTTAATATTAGATTATTATAGGCATGGACATTGGAGTATACAAGGGGGTGATGTGGGGTTCAGGTCCCCTCCAATATGCATTTTTTAATTTTAACATTTTATAAATATTTAAAAAAAAAAAAATTGTACACCTAGTTTAACTAATTATTACGATGTCACATTTTATTATCTAGCTATTCATCTATGTAAATAACTGTAATTTATTGTATTTACTTATTTATTTATAACACCTATTGCATGTTAATAATTGTCTTTTTATCAATAAGTTAAATGACCTTGATGTCAGTAACACTTTATTAATAATAATAAAAAAAAAAAAAACATTTTATAAAATAGTGTTCTTGGTGTTGGGGCGTTACAAATTTACAATAAAACATAATAAAAAGGCACTAATAACTAATGACTAATCGGTATTCAGTAATCGATAATCATACATTAATTTCATAAATAGGTATACCTAATTAATAATAATTATTATTATTGCATGGATGGGTTTTAGGCATCAATACTAAAATATTATCAATGTTGTATTAACATGGACATACCTATCAAATACAATACACACTCCAATTAGAGCTGAAAAAAGTATAATTGACTAAAAATAAATTAAATTAAAGTTTGTACTATATTGAATTTGTTTGTGGTTTTGAAATAAAATGTATTAAGTTTGCCTATAGGTACGTTTTGTTATTTATTATTTTAATATCCAGGATGCAGGTACCTAGGTTTAACATTTATTTTTCTGATCCCCCCCCCTCCATACAAAGATTATATATAGGTACCTACGCTTATGTTGGGTAGGTATTTAGAGTTCTTTTAAGTGAAATATGGAAAATTAAGCTGAGTTTATAAATTATGAAAAGGGTAAACCACTATGGTTTTCAAACAAAATCTTCATAAATATCATTTTATTATAGGCAACAAAAAGACGGATTTAAATAATGGTTGTGAACGAAAAAAACCGCGCGATGATAGAATTTTCACAAATAGATTGCATTGTCTGTCCATGAAACAATTAATGAACACAACCGTAGGTACTGAAAATTCACAGGCTAAATCACAGCATTGAATGACAAGTACTACTTATTTCCACCGGAAATTTAAGCACAAGTCATCCGAAAATTAGTTACCTACCTATTCGATTTACATAGGGAAATTTTTGTAGTGACGACATATCTCCATCGTGAATTTGTTTTT